>NW_008752095.1:54635-65920 GCF_000715545.1 Opisthorchis viverrini | reverse complement strand
CAAGCTCGGCGAACAGATCAACAACCAAGGACGATGAATTTAAAAAAAACCCTTCCAGCGCTCCTGAGAAAATATTATCTAAAAGGATTAATTTAATTCTGACGCAGCAGTACTATGCTTTTTTAATTTACTTCATAAGACACCAGGAAGTGAGCATGTGGCATCTAACAAGGATTAGCATTCCTAAAGAACGAGCGCCCCTGTTATAATCTGTGGTGATATGGTGAGCGAGAAAACGCCACCACTTGTAATATGCAAGTATAGATCTTTCAAGGGCGTTGAGCTTGAATTTCGTAAGTACAAGCAGTCATCGCATGCTCGAATGACAACCATTTTGTTTTGCAAATGATTACTGGATGTACACATTCAAAAGAGACAAATAGTCACGCTCGTTTCTATTGATCATTTGCACTGGATTCAGGCTGAATTTCTGGGCGTCTGGTGAGTATATCTGGTCGACGAAAGCACCGCATTCAGCCGACGGATGGAGTAGGGTGCCCAATGGTCCCTCAAATGCAAATTTCCATAAACATGGCTTCATTTGGCATTCGGCCACGTGTAGAACAGACTCACTGGGAATTTTCTTGACCGCAAGAATGTACCTCCGAGTAACGAAGTTAACTCGCCAAGCTAACCCGCTAACACATTCAAAAAAGGGGGATTTACGTTGTGTGAGGTCATTGATTGTGAGAATTATTGGGAAAGAGAAAAATACCAAGATAACGCCAAAATGAACAACATCTCGCTTCGTTTGGAGGTTTACTCGATTGTCGCTGACCTCGGTGATATACGTTTAAGTACGAAATCTAATGTTTGCCTACTGCTCAGAATGGGGTAGTAGAAAGGTTCACCACCACTGTTTCATACGGAAACCCAGACGGATCGTTTCACTGCGACTAAAAGTTCAAATGCAATCTGAAAAATGCATCACACCTGATGACGCGAGAAAAGCACTCATTCTTTTTAAATGCTCTTCTTTCAGGTGGAATCACAAACGCTGGTATAGTATCCTGTGTGGCATTTTTGAGACACAAGTGACTTTATTTTATTAGGTGTCCTGAGTATATATATCCGCACTAGTGTTAGGATATTCTGTCCGCGAGTTGTCATAAATAAGGTGAATATCCCGAAGGGTAGTTCAAACATTTTACCAGATTTCGATGTCCAAACACCACCGGTTTTTGAATTGGAGATGATGTAATTCATTCGATCAAATAGCATACTCATACGTGGGATTTTTTATAAACATTTTGTATATTCGAAAAACTAATTTCATGTAACCACCAGAAGTGAGACAATATAATGGGGAAATGCTTAGACTTCCAGTTTAATGAGTAAAATTCGGAGGTCGCACTGTCATCCATCTGTTCTACAAGCACATTCTTTTTGTACTCAGATGTGATGCAATGGTTGACTGGCATCAAATTTCTTCTAACGTCAACGGAATTCGAATCAGGGTTGTCAACAATACCATTTGTCACTTTATGAAAAGTAGTAAAAAAAACTCTCCTGAGCTTGAGTAAATAAGGGAGACTAAGACAGATTGGCGTCCGAAGAATCAGTTGGTCACAAACCACGTAAAGCCCACCAATTTCAAGCTTGAGAATCTGAATGGGGGTGAAATTTGACGCGGCGTTGATTTTGATACATCACTTCAAGGCCAATGACGGGCAGTATGATCAATGTACTAGAGTGTTTTAGTTCACTGACTTTCTATTCTATTCGATTCATTCCTGAAGTGAATGTGGGTAATGTGAAACTCCGGAGTTGAGAAGGGGTTAAATTCATTTCTATTCTATTTGAAACTTATGGGCGCAACGTGTATGTTTCTGGTCCAAGTAGTAGTTAACCTGATGTTTTCTGAAAACAGATGAGCATATAAGGGGGCTTGTGGCATTTTAGAGTAAAATTTTTATAAAAAATCATTAGCATGGACCTGATCAAAAACGTTTTGGCTACAAATTAAGTTACGACATCATTGTCTGGTTGAATAACTGTGATCCAGTGTGACTGCAGAAACCAAGGCTCTGTATCTGCTATTCAGGGACGTTTTAGCGATCCACCAGAACAATCTAAGCAAACGAATGATGTTGTTGCTTCAACCCTGCGTTTACGAGCACAACGAAATTAGCCTGAGTCCAGCTGATATGACGTTTGCTCGTTCCAGAAACACGTTAGCCCTCTGGACTTCTTGAGCCTCAAGCAATGCCAGAATTCTGTTAAGTTCATCGAATACTCCATCCCATATCAGCACATGTCAGGATGCCTTATTTGCCGATGTTTGTCTGTCAATGGTTGCCCGAAATTAGGTAGACAGACAGTTGTAGCTCCCTTGCACAGGATTTTAGGGAGGATGAATAAATTTTGTGGATTGGCAGGTACAAACGCTTTTTCCGCCTGGCGAATACGGCCTCTCAAAAGATCCCATTCATTTGAAATGTGGGCATCGCTGCTTAATGAGTCAGCCTCACAGCTGTTACGAAGGCATGTTAGTTGATATGTTTTCACTATAGCGTACATGAATATTTACACTGGACAAGCTGCAAAGTGTGACAGAGTCAGAAGTACGGCCTGTTCAAAGATGCATTTAATAGTCTGTGGGGCACAATACCAACTTTCACGCACTGTTACTTGAAAAGTCTCATCAAGTGTTTTGGATCACAGTCTCCTTAATGCCTTCTTATTACCGTGAACCCTGGTCTGGATAGCCGATTGATCGCCTGGTGCGCTTGGCCAAACCTCCAAAAGTCGATGAACGTGCGAACTGGCTGATCTGTTGATCACTGTCGCGTACAAGCGGGTCAAAATAGTAAATACAACTCATCTGTCAAGGGCGAGTGAAGAACAGCCAATTAAATTTGTACCAACGATAGAAACGGTTATTCCACTGGTTGTTATGTAGTTCCGTTGCTTTCGGAGTGGGTTCTCCTAATATCAAGCCCTCTCGGAAACTTCAAGCGGGAACGGCTAACAAAAGCATAGATTAGCTGACATGATCAGCCGTTGGACAGGTAGGATAAATGTTAAAAGATATTTGGATCTAGCTCCAGGAAGTGTTTCGATTTTGACACGAAATTTCCATCCGGCCAAATGAACAAGTCACGGGGTTGATCCAGTCTTAGCGTAGACACAGAACAACTCTGTGAAAGTATTGAAAACACCTGCTTCCTTAGTTTGTGCGTATAATGAACAGTTACGACGGAGGGGAATTCTCATCATCAAGTTGATTCGAGATTTCGGAGGCTTGCTCTTCAGATCTAGGACATTTAATGAATACACCTCAAAGATGGCTGTATGTGTTTGGAGTAAGAATAGCATGGTTAGTCTGATCTTACCCCATCTAGATTTCGTAGTTCCGACTCAGACAAGTTCAGCCGCCTTGAATGACGCTTTTCAAAGTCTTTCAAATTGCATCTGCTCTATTTTATTCGCGCTGAGGTGCTCGGCGATATCCACCTTCTCGGTCCCCAGTCACTGTGGTATGAATCGTAGTCCAGGCCCAAAACTCCCTTATTTTACACATCCATTCTGTTTAGTGCCCGGGACTTTCCAAGCCACTGTCTTGTTCAGTTATAGCTCCGATTAGGCGTCACTTCTACTCACCGATTCTGGGGTGCGATTTTCGAGTGTGATGGTGGGATTCATGGAAGAGATTCCTTGTTGTACGTGGAAATGGATGCCTCATACGACCTACACCTGGAGAGGTAGATTTTTCAATCCCTTGGGCCGAAATCCTAATCAAAAGGCAGCGGTGCTTTGCCTAAGGCCGTCAGAGTAGCCTGCATTTGGTAGATGGCAAGTTGCCTCAAATGCTTGCACCCTCAACCTGGGGGAAATTAGAAGTATTAGTACTAAACTTATCAACTAACCAACCTGGTATTATGGTAAACAGACTCATCCGTTGCACTCCTTGCAGGAGCTGAGAATCAGTGGGTCATCCTCGACAAAGTGTATATACTGCGGCAAAATCTTGGCTTAGCCGCACTCGGCTGAATTCACTAACTGAATATTCCGGTAATTTCAACAAGAACACAAGTGACCAGTATTCACGTTCTTGGACATTTAATGATTAAAGTAGTGGTGAGTACCCAGCCCGGTCGGATAGTGTTGAAATACCTGACATTTGGTCCGGCCTAATTTATCGCACAAAGGTGACTCAAGCGAAACAGGTCGCATCTGACACGATTGGGCGTCAAACCTGCATACACGCACAATTACTTAAGCGGTAGGACACACTTGAGGTATGTAACCAATGTTGTAGATGTAATTCAAACGCCTTTCGACAAGTGCCACTTTAAAATAGGGTTGATTCAACGTTAGCTTGTATCTAGCTGCAATTCAAGGAGATCTTAGGTAGTCAGGTGCACTCACTCCGGAGGTTATACACCAGCATCCGACATGGTCATCTGTCGAGACAATCTGCACCTTGCGATATCACCACTACTGCATTAGCAAAATAATAGACTACTCGGTAAAGTAGAGTAGTGTAGATGGAAAACGATTCGTGTGTCCTTAGCCCAAGTGGCACCGTCCATTACACGCAAATCCGACATCTGTATTCGGTTGATTGTTACCAAGTCTACCAACGAATACATTTCAAACTCTTGTGCGATGAATGCAATACACGTTGGCAGTATTTTTGGGTGCTGAAAGCATCCCACGTGTAATATTTTATCAACAATGCATATTTTCGGTCCATCCTATAAAACACATTAAAGCACGTTTGTCGGCTGGCGGAAGATCGTCACATGAAACAAACTCCCTAATCAGCTGATTTCTAGTTAAGGAATTTGCAGTAGTTCGTTTATCCATTGATGCTGCGACAAAATTCTCAGTGATTACCGTTAACAAGTCATGCCTCATTCAACCCTATTTCAGCATTGCTACTGCTTGAACAGGTTTGTAAACGCACCTAGTCCAGTCAGAATGGAAATCTGCTGTTTATGAGGCTATCCTTCTTGGTTACACGGCCTTCTCAATCTTGATTCAACTCCAGTTGGTTGCCTTCGTTATTTGTTTACATCAAAGCCCAAAACTGTTCTACGATCAGCAGGAATCAGTAGCAGTACCATCACCAGTGTTAAAAACGATTCCTTATGGACATAAAATTTATTTAATTAAATCGGACAAAGTCTCGACTCCAAGGAGACCAAAAGCATTTATTTAGAGAGAAAATCGTTTCACTTTGCAACTGTAAGATATCGGTTATGGGCCATTTCTCCACCTTTGGATTGATTGAAGGATGAGTCGCCCTGTACCCTGTCCACACAAAACATTTTTGGCGGAGCGGTTAGGTGTTCAAGCTACTAGCCAGAAGGTCCCGGGTTCAAATCTTCCCCGTGTTGCTGATACCCAATGGGGAAAGAACAACCGTGCGGTGCTTCTCGGCCTTGCAAATTAGGCTGGCTCTCCTTACTAGACGAGACAATAAATCAGTAGTGATTATCCAGGTCTTGGGTAGAGGAACCGACATCAGCGGAGTTGTATATGGTTTGCACCTAATGAATTATACAGGCAGCTACTGAGAGTACTGAGCCTTGATCATCCAGTGGGCTAGGATGGATAGTTCATGCAAATGGAGCGAACTCATATCGAACAGATTCAGTCACGCACAGCCTTGCCGAGCAGTGTGACTGATCTCTTCGCCGTTTGGTTTTCCCCGCGTTTTGGTTGCTTTCAGGTTGTGGGAGGTTTTGTATGAGCATCAGGAATATCAAGCAGCCTACACTTCTCAGATATAGACCAGTGGATTTGCGTCATAGAAGCCAGTAAAAAAGTTGAATTTAGCAACAAGAAGGGTATGAGATTCCTGGGCAGATTTTAAACAAAACCCTGACTGTTCACGAAGATTGGGAAGCCACAAGGTGCTGAAATTGTGCGCAAAAGGTGTCTTGGTTGAACCTCTGGTTTCGCAGGAATTTCGAATACACTTCCGAGGACTGACTTTGAACAGAATCAGCCTCGAGGGCAGCATACAGGGAACGCGCGAGCTTGGGTGCAGTTACGCTACCTAATCTGAAATAAATATGTTTTATGCTGATCCTGAGTTTAAATCGCATTGAGACAAACTAGAAATGACAGCAGGTTGTATATTCATGGAATGGGTAATCGTAACCCGGCCTAGTATGTTCCAACTACTCCTCAGGACCTTTACTGTATAAAATTTTAAGATTTTAATGGTAATGAAACCAGCTATGTGGCACAAATACCTCCTCTGTGTGTGACGGGCAGGTTGAACAGGAAAGACTAACCATCAGGAGGGCAAATTGTGGAAGGTGAAATATCGCCAAACTCTAGATTGTGTAAGATTTCCAACTATGTCTTATGAGAACCGAGTTCAAACAAATACGGAAAATAAAAAGCACACAACTTTTATTCGTCAACGGCGCCTTGTTCGCTAGGTTGTCAACAAAGAATTGGGCACTGTGATGAAACGACACCTTGTTCCAGCAGCAAGACATTTTCTTCATTTGCAAGATCTTAGATTGCTCTCACCTGCCATTATTTCGTTGCACATTGGTGGCAGACTGGTTGTTTTGTCAAAGACAACTCTGCTCCACGTCTTTTGTCAGAGCTCCTCTCAAGCAACCTAATCTCTTGAGGTCCCCCTGGTCTGACGGTGAGCACTCAGTTGTTACAGTCGTAAACGTTGAGAACCCAGTGCTGGCCTTCCATAACTAGAAAACACCATAGTATCCGGTCTTGTAAGCAATGCCGTCGTAAAACCGATGAACAAGAATTGGAAATATTATCGATCAAAGGAAGCTAGACCGGCAAATATAACACTCATCATAGCCGGATGGATTTCAAGATCTCGGGGGAGGGCGCGACTTTGTACTGCATGCAAATGTAGCGTGTTTAGAAAGGTCGGAAGCAATTACTTGTCGCCTTTAATCCGCATTTCACGAAGTTCCAGCAATATTCAAACTCTCTTGTTTTTGTTAGTGGTTGAGCACTTAACTCTTCGGCAACGAGAAATCAAGTAGCAGTGTGATCAACTTGTCTCACGACAGATAATAGCAATCGCAACTCAGTTTTACTGTATCGATTGAATCCCTCAGCGGATTGATATGAACATAGTACATACAGTGTCATATTCTAACTGCATGACCAGTAATATCTGACTACATTACCTTCGTCTGAATATCTATACAAATGCGTCTGGCTACCAATGAAAGGAAGAAGCCCTTCGCTGACGGGTTATTTACTAGAAAATACCAACTGACCGGACACAGACTATTAGACGGGGAAGCAAAACTCTCATTTGCATATTATTTACAAAAACTGGACACCCATCTTCTCCTGAACGCGTCTTCTTAAACTTTCCTGGATACTCATTGACTCCAATCATTCATCGCTCGATTCCAAGCAAATGTTACAAAGCGACTCCACAAATTACGCAACAGATCTCCCCTTTCCAAGAGAGGCAAAGCAAAATCCCAAAAACAATACATACTACACACATGCCTTCCCATTAGTAGTATCACCGTTACACCGGTAAACTGGTGTCATTCATTTGCTGATATTTGCTAATCTTAGTATACTCATACACCGGTTATCGTTTTTTATTGAGTAACGATGGGATATGATAAAAAAGGTTCCCTTTTAAATCCGGGCCGAACCCTGGTGCATTTCTGGCTCAAGAACTTCAAGGCGAGACCAGATTGGTACCCATCTGTCGTTGGACGAATCGAACAGACGGGTTGGCGATTCGTCAATGTGTGTCAGCATTATCATGGGATAAGTAGCTGTGGCAAAATGTCCACGAATGTTTCGGGACCAAGTGCGCTTACAAGCGTCCTGAGAATGCCTCGATTTTACCTTATCTTGCAAGCATTGACTGTCTTATTATGCACCATTACCGGTCGAAAATTATGTGAGTGACTTCACCTGATATTTCAGGAAAATAATTTCACCAAACGTTTCCTTTTCCTTGGTTTAAAAATTATACACAAACACCGGAACTGCAGTAGATTGATCAATTATGAGAAGGGACATCACGTGAAGACCCTTTTAATTTGTTTAGCTTTTTTCTGTAATTGATTAGTTGAACGGCCTTATGAAATCCTACGTGCCATTCCGTAAGTTCTTCTTCTTTAGAATTGCTGTCACATTCCATTTCAAATTAGTTTGCTCACCCCTCCCAGAAGAATTCATACTTATCGCGTGATCTACAGTGAGCATAACCAAATGGCTGATGAAACCGTAAAGTTGCCTGTTTAAGCAATCCACACGGACTGACTGACTAACGGATACACTACTTACGGTCGAACAATAGTCTAGAGGGATGCGTTCCACATGTCTCAGATTTGATTTGCGGCATCTATGAAGTAAGCTCTGGAAGCGGCATACAACTAATCTCCTCGTTCGAAATGTCTTTTACTCCAAACTGCCTTTGGTTCCTTTTCTCCATACCGAACAATCATCAATCATAAGCATCATTGTTGGATGTCCCCAAAGTCAGACAGATGTCTCTGTGAAAATTCCACGCCGGTGTGGGCTACTGGAAGCGTCATATTGCTGACAATCCACATTGCACAAATCTAAGGCCACCAAGGACATATTGAGAAAGTTTGTGCTCCGTCTCGAACCACTTGTTTCACAACTTCACTTAGTCCAGTCAGTCTTGATTGGCTTTCTGTTTCTTGCTTAATGGGCGATAATCCATCAATCCTGACTCCAACAGGACTTCACCTACGAAGGGAGTGTCATTTGGACCCACGTTGCAAGAGCATAGATATCAAACGAACAGCAGAGCGAAACCCCAAGATTCTGTAAATTGGTTCCACCACGCCACTCAAGTCTACTTTCGGTAGCAGGATCAGTTCCCAGCACTGGCTGACAACAGTGGAGGTTGACATGCCGACAAATACGTTTTAGATCCTTTCTAGTAGCAACTGAGGCAGCATTTGTACTTCTGGTATAAGTGCACGAATGATTCACAGTGACATCAAACGCTGTGCTCGCCGGTGATCACGCTGTGATCCTGCAGTTTGAAGAACAGTCAGCCTCATCAAAGGCGCATCTACACTTTACAACGGATCACGGGCCGCGCTCAATACTGGGGGCGACCTCACGCTGTTAAATAAGTTTTAAAGTTTTCGCGTGTTGCGTTAAAAAATGCTCCCATCGTTCATCGTTGTTCTTCAGTGCACTTCAAATTCTCGTGGTTTTCGACCCAGTTTCTTTTAAAGCGTGCACAAAAATTATCTTCGGCATGACTGTGTCCCTGTATTGCACGAGAGAAGGATGTATAAAGCACACGGTAATAAAACTAGCGAACGCACACGTAATCGCATTGGGGCATGTGGACGTGCGCTTGGGACGAAATGCCTTACAAGTTCAGGACTAGCGTGATCTTGGTCAGGTGATCTACTACAACGGGTTAGTCTGAGTGTCTTAGGAATTTTCGGGTGTCATTCCTCAATCGATTTCATTCCGCAACAGATGAACAAATCAAACAGATCATTGAACCCAGTTGGTTGGTACCAATTCGCACAGTGACGCTTGGAATATCCTCTGTGATTCGAGAAATACACTCATTTGCAAATCAGTTTGTTTTTTTTTTCACGAAAGATTCAACTAAATCTCTCGTTTATGATATTCTACAACTGAAGGTGCTGCACACAGACCGCATCATGATTCACGTGGCACGATATTCGAGACATCACAGTATATTTTCACAAGAGAAACTACTCGCAAGGTTGCTGAAAACTCTTAGACAGCCCACGACCGGTTTCGCCCTTCTTGGGGTTCATCAGGTGGGCGCAGTCCCGAGTTTCCGTCAACCGACTTGTTCTGGTGACGGGTTTTCAGAACCGCAAACCCGCAATCGTGTCAGCCGTCCTCATATTTCTCAGCGTTCGATCCAGTTGAGTTATCCTGGTGGGCGCTCGGTGCAAATGTGCGATCATTAGATCGACATGTTCTTTGCGAACACCTGATTTATCTAACGTGTTCGGAACAGATTCGAAGGTATCAGAATCATGGTTGTGTTCACTGATACAGTTTACTCGTCCAAAATTCGATGTCCATCGTTAGCCTCGCTGATCATATTACATTGAAGCGAGATAAGAACTGTTCACCAGATGACTTGGGTAGGCTGGTTCTAGATGACTGAAATTCTGGAGTTACTATCCAAAACCCAAGGACGTTTTGACTCAGGTGACCACTTGCTTTTTGTAGAGTGCGGCATTGTCGAAGCTCGGTAGCTCTATTAGACTTGTCCAACTTAACTAAAATGTGAGTAGTATCATTCAAGTTGTCTAGATATCCGCAATGTTGGGCGCTTTGTGAAGTATACTCAGCTGAAGCAGCACACGTTGAATGAGAACTTCAGATGGGTTTTATGTAGCTGTGCCCCCCCCCCAAAAAAAAACGAGGTAATATACAGACGGACGTATTGGTCAAAGTTCAGCCAATCTGAGTTCAGGGGAACATAATGTGGACACAAAATCTGGGAACTGGCTTATCAATGAACACCAGAAAGGGCAAAACCAGTCGTGGGCTATTCAAGAGTTTTCAGCAAATTGGTGAGGAGTTTTATTCATTATGCGACCCGATGTGTATCATCTGTTCACCTGTTCTAATTACGTTAATTGTATGGGGGTGGAGTGTTAATCAGTTTGTGGTATGGCAGTTGAATAGCTGGGTGAGGCACGAGCATGTGGCTTGTAAGCTTCGCACAAAGACGGCCGCGAGCCGATGCTTATCTGAGAAAGTTCATTATTGATTGGAAATAGCTGAACAACGTGTTAATTAGTGAGAGAACCAAAGACTCCACCACACGTGCACATTATGTAAGAGAGAAGCTAACACAGGTACATGGGCCTCCTTTACGGATTCGGTACAATCCATTTTGCCAAATCAGCCGATACTACATACTCGCAGTGATTAACCTTGTTCCGGAAGGAACTGTTTGTTTTAGAAACTGGTTGAACAGCAGTTTCGAATCAAATTTGACTCGAATAATCATACAACGACTTTATTTCCGTGTTGGCACTAGGAACTGCCACGCGTCCACGACTACATTTTCCTCAAGGTGGTTAATAATTTGCAACCTTTTGAGCAAAGTTCTGCAACACACCTGTGTCAGGGTGCGCCCAGACGTAAGAATAAGTACATGTGCAGAGAGTGACGCATCCTCAAGGTCATCATCGGTTCGACACGTCTGAAAAGTAGGTGAGTTGGCGGCTCTCACCAGACGGCTTAGCAACACACGACCAGCGTAGTGGGCCTGAGAATGTTCACGACCGGACCACCAGCCTTGGCTGCACGAAGCGAAC
>NW_008752095.1:31940-54461 GCF_000715545.1 Opisthorchis viverrini | reverse complement strand
GCTATTCAAGAGTTTTCAGCAGATTGGTGAGGAGTTTTATTCATTATGCGACCCGATGTGTATCATCTGTTCACCTGTTCTAATTACGTTAATTGTATGGGGGTGGAGTGTTAATCAGTTTGTGGTATGGCAGTTGAATAGCTGGGTGAGGCACGAGCATGTGGCTTGTAAGCTTCGCACAAAGACGGCCGCGAGCCGATGCTTATCTGAGAAAGTTCATTATTGATTGGAAATAGCTGAACAACGTGTTAATTAGTGAGAGAACCAAAGACTCCACCACACGTGCACATTATGTAAGAGAGAAGCTAACACAGGTACATGGGCCTCCTTTACGGATTCGGTACAATCCATTTTGCCAAATCAGCCGATACTACATACTCGCAGTGATTAACCTTGTTCCGGAAGGAACTGTTTGTTTTAGAAACTGGTTGAACAGCAGTTCAGTTTCGAATTTGACTCGAATAATCATACAACGACTTTATTTCCGTGTTGGCACTAGGAACTGCCACGCGTCCACGACTACATTTTCCTCAAGGTGGTTAATAATTTGCAACCTTTTGAGCAAAGTTCTGCAACACACCTGTGTCAGGGTGCGCCCAGACGTAAGAATAAGTACATGTGCAGAGAGTGACGCATCCTCAAGGTCATCATCGGTTCGACACGTCTGAAAAGTAGGTGAGTTGGCGGCTCTCACCAGACGGCTTAGCAACACACGACCAGCGTAGTGGGCCTGAGAATGTTCACGACCGGACCACCAGCCTTGGCTGCACGAAGCGAACAAGTGATCGACCACATTTGGCTAAGTAGTCATCCTATATATTTACGCAGACGCTCTGTACGTTTTGTCCTGGCAATACAGCCGTGTCCCCAGTTCGCTGTCTTCTCCCTATCGCGTAGTCTGGCAGGCTCAGTGCAGGCGTAACCAATAGCTCGGCCACCGCACAATACAACAACCTGGAAGCACACCTTACTCGCATCAAGAGCACACTCGTGTAATCTCTTACGGTAAATATGACGTAGCGTTTTCTGGATTTCAGGAATGAATTCTAGCAGCCTCACAGGTATTGCAAAGTGTTTGTCATAGGAGGGAGTCGTTCAGCTGTAACACCCTTCCGGTACCTGGCTGCTATGCCGAGCGCGAGGGCTGGGATATTGCCAGGTTGCCCAAGTCTAGACAGGGGAAGTCAAGAGGCAGAGGTCGGGTTCGAACCACGGACTTTCCGGTCAGTAAATTCACGCTCTAACCACTTGGACCATCTCGCTCCGGAGGGAGTTGAGCCTTTCCATTTAGATTTCGTCTTTTATAGGCAGTCTATGCTGAAAAAAGTCATTAAACAACTGTACCATCCATATTTGGGATTTCCACCTGCGAGCATACCACGAAAACCCACGGATATTAACGTTCGTGTGGTTTGAACGCGTAGGCATTCACCTACAAGTGCATGATCAACAATAACTGCTCGTGTACTCCAGAGTTGCGCTCAGTTTCACTTGCTGAGACACGAATGATGTCTAGCCAAACACGGTGTGCTGCCAGGAGAAAAGTAGGTTTACCTCGTGGAGTCTTACTCTATCGTCACTTGTCCATATGTTAAATACGTACTATTGAACTGGTTGGAAGGCTGCCTACAGAACACAACGAAATTTAACCCGTATTACAGTTCGAAATGTGAAGTCCGATCACGTGCAAATGAAAAATGCACAGCTGAGGAATGACATGAGCCATCGCCTACTCTACGGGGGCCATAAGCCTTGGCTGCACGAAGCGAACAAGTGATCGACCACATTTGGCTAAGTAGTCATCCTATATATTTACGCAGACGCTCTGTACGTTTTGTCCTGGCAATACAGCCGTGTCCCCAGTTCGCTGTCTTCTCCCTATCGCGTAGTCTGGCAGGCTCAGTGCAGGCGTAACCAATAGCTCGGCCACCGCACAATACAACAACCTGGAAGCACACCTTACTCGCATCAAGAGCACACTCGTGTAATCTCTTACGGTAAATATGACGTAGCGTTTTCTGGATTTCAGGAATGAATTCTAGCAGCCTCACAGGTATTGCAAAGTGTTTGTCATAGGAGGGAGTCGTTCAGCTGTAACACCCTTCCGGTACCTGGCTGCTATGCCGAGCGCGAGGGCTGGGATATTGCCAGGTTGCCCAAGTCTAGACAGGGGAAGTCAAGAGGCAGAGGTCGGGTTCGAACCACGGACTTTCCGGTCAGTAAATTCACGCTCTAACCACTTGGACCATCTCGCTCCGGAGGGAGTTGAGCCTTTCCATTTAGATTTCGTCTTTTATAGGCAGTCTATGCTGAAAAAAGTCATTAAACAACTGTACCATCCTTATTTGGGATTTCCACCTGCGAGCATACCACGAAAACCCACGGATATTAACGTTCGTGTGGTTTGAACGCGTAGGCATTCACCTACAAGTGCATGATCAACAATAACTGCTCGTGTACTCCAGAGTTGCGCTCAGTTTCACTTGCTGAGACACGAACGATGTCTAGCCAAACACGGTGTGCTGCCAGGAGAAAAGTAGGTTTACCTCGTGGAGTCTTACTCTATCGTCACTTGTCCATATGTTAAATACGTACTATTGAACTGGTTGGAAGGCTGCCTACAGAACACAACGAAATTTAACCCGTATTACAGTTCGAAATGTGAAGTCCGATCACGTGCAAATGAAAAATGCACAGCTGAGGAATGACATGAGCCATCGCCTACTCTACGGGGGCCATAACAGCTGAGCCACCAAGGATACCTACTCGAAGACACACCAAACTTTACGCCGGGATCACTGCATTTATGCCCCATGGGATAACAGTTTATATCTTCCTTATACATTAGTGATCCCTGTGTGTGGTTTCCACACACACACACACACACACATGCACCTTTAAGGTACTGACCGATGGAGGTGCACCGTGAAGAACGTCCTCGGTAATTCCTTCTTTTGAGCATTTGTCTGGGAACTGGAAATTCGTCAGTTCATCTGCTCCCTGTACCATGTCTTTTATTGCCAACGATAGGTGTGTTCGAAATTGTTGTGGACCACAGTCTCCCTAATGCCATTTTTTACCCTGAACTCCAGTCTGAATAGCCGCCTGATCGCCTGGTGCACTTGACCAAACCAGAGAAAGTCAACAAAAGTGTGAGCCAGCTGCTCTATTGATCACTGTGGCGTACAAGCGGTCCAAAGTGATACTAAGAATACAAATCATCTGTCAAGGGTGAGTGAAAAACAAACAATGAAATCTGTCTCAACGAAAAAAACGGTTATTTCATTAGCAGCTATGTGGTTCCGTTACGTTCGGAGCTGGTTCTCCTTACAGAACTGCCAAACCCGATCCAACTTCACTTTCGAAGGTACAAACATCTCAAGTCTATGTCCGTCCTCAATTTAGACTCTTAGTTCCAGAACATCCCATCAAATCCATGTGTAATCTAATGTCAGTTTCTCAAGATCCTCGTACTGAAATGGCGCCTGAATAGAACCTCAGTGGATACCTTCTGCACATCACATCTTCGATCATATGAAAAAGAAAAAAAGGAAGATTACCGCTATAAATTGTACCAGGAGTTTTAGACAGCTACGCTCATCTGCATATCGGTTTTGTCTTCAAGTGGTATCCCCACTGAATCCCGTTTCTTTGACGTTCTTCAACCAGTCCACTTCATGTTGCATTGGGTACGACACTCATGAGTTTAACTAACACGTAGCACGGTGTATATATCGATATAATGGACCAGCATTTGGGTGTCCTCCACAGAGTAACAATGGAGGTCGTAGAGGGCTTCGACTAGTTCAGAGAATGTATCAGATCTGATCAAATTATGTGTCCGACGAGGTGATTGGCCGAAAATCGAAGGCCTTCTTTTGTACTACGGTGGTATTCCACCGTTGATCAGGCTTGAATTTCTTTGTGTGGCCGAAACAGCTGACACAAAACAGCACACTGTCTGCAGAGAATGAAAGCCTTAATCACAAATGACTACAATGCGTGACCAACCTTCGAGATGGGATGACAAATATCTAACCGGGGAATGAAATTTCCATCACGACATCACCATCGACAGCTACAAGAGTACTGGCATTATGATGATGACGGGGAAGATGTTGATGGAAATAATGCTGATGATGGTGATGACGAGGACTGAAATGGCGGTGATGATATTGAGGAATTTTTGTTGGTGTTCATGATGATGACGATGACGTTTATGGAGCTGACTGCGATGAGGATGTCAAAGGCGATGATAATGGCAACAAAATTGAAAATAATGCTTGACTGAAAAAAATATCGTTCTAACATCGAAACAGTACAAGCAGTGTTTGTGGAACTAGATTTATTTCAGTCAACTTGTGCACTCGGAGGTCCCCCCACGGGAATCAAATTGACGGCATAGCAATTCAAGGAATCGAATGTCTCATGTCCCAGGGTGACCGGGTGCAACATGAATCACGAAATCAAAAACGCAGAAAAAACGCCAAAAACGGAACATGCAGGCACAACTTGTGGAGAGGAATTGGTTGTTTCGGTCTCCGACTTGAAAATTCATGCATCCACTCACGATATTTCGGCATCAATTATGTGTGAAATGTGTGGTATAATTTTGAAGCACCTCCTAAAGCAACTTTGGAATAACAGAGATGATCACGCGTCCGACGGAGCAGAGAGTGGACAAAGTCACAGTGTGCTGAATCTGGAAAAGCGTTCAGAGATACGTACGCTTTAGAACGACATACGCGTTGCCATTCGGCCGAAGAGAACTGCTTGTGTTCAACCTGTGGTCAGGTGTTTCCAAATAGTGGAGCTCTACAGAAAGACAATTTCCTACATCACGACAAAGCACCAATGGAACAAGTAACGAAGCACGAATGCGCTGTTTGTAAGCGTTGGTCTGAAGGCACTCGTAATTTGAAACGTCACTCCGTTGTTCACACAAAACAGCGGCCTTTCGTGTGTGTTTTGTGTGCCAAGGCATATTCGCAGTTTGGGGCGCTTCAGTTACATCAAAGTATGGATCACCACATGCAGGCAAGGTCTACTGCCATCGTAATCCACGTTACCGGAGATGATGGTCCGAACGGAAATTGAACGCCTCGCTTCTATTGCGATTAAGCTGAAAACAAACCCAAACAATGAACGTGATTTCAACATCGTTGTGAACATATTCACTGCGATATTCACCGAATGGTTTGTGGTAAGATTTAGTCGATCTCCCACGCGAGTCTTCTTGCAGACACAAATTCGCCGCACACATTTGAAATCTTTCAAAGGTTACTTACAACACGCAAACGGGAGCGAGATTTATCATGTCATTACGCGATATACACTGTAATTTGAAGGAAAATGGCGGAAAACCCTCGCATTTGATGGGTAATGACAGGTACAACTCGTCCAAATGGCTTGCATTCATTTCAACTTTCTTCCCACAGCGAACGGGGTCTCGTATGGCCTTTAGAAATGTTGCAATATCATCACTGTACTATCCTGTGCTAAGGCCGGGATCTCGAAGAAAGGAATTGGTTAAATAGCCTGGACGCACGATCTAGGTGTCCAATCTGATAGGTAACGTGTAGTCTAATTCACCGACGGACGGTCAGTATTAATTGCAGGGAAACCGAATTCTAAGAACTTCACCTGTGTTTGTTCAGTAGTCACAATGGGACATTGAGCAATATATTGAGTTGGAAGTGGGCAGATAGTATAAATGGATAGACCGTAGTTCTATAAAAAAATTAACAGTAAATCATGAGGAGAATTAAAGAAAGGCTTACGGCTAGATTGAACCTTGCGAAGTTAGCAACGCAGGATGGCACAAGAAGGGCAGTGTGCTATCGGACAAATTAAACGGGAAATTGTTGTTCAGTTCAAAGTGGGACAAATTTTCAACAAGCTCAGAAATAAATAGGAACAAATCGTCTATAGGAAAACGGTTGATGTAGAGTCGACTTTGTATAAAACAGAGCAGATGAGTCTAGAAACTTGAGCAGTCGCCAGAAGGGTATTGAATTAGTCTGGGGAATAGGGAAACAAATAAATAAGCCACGTAATTAACAAGCATAATGGTTTAACCTGAACATCGATCTCAGCTAGCGTGTGAAAGATGCACATGGTTTTAAACCTCCCTGTATTTAACCACACTTTGTTGGAGCTCATTTGTTCGTCGGCGTTAGCTTCCTTTCTCACTCTAACCGGATCGATAGTTTGCTGTGAAATCAGAAACCTGATTCTCTCATCTATGGTTACGTTGCTCTGAGCAGCTATTTTGGCTAGTTCAACGCTTCTCAGTAAATTTAGTTACCTAAAACGCATAACAATTCTCTCTGACTTACATTTTCTACTTGAGAGACGCAATCAAAATCAATTATGGGTAATCGCTAATGTGTTTAACTGACACTGATTCCATTTTCGATAATTATTCCCATACTTATCAAGTCCACAGACATCCATCCTGACATCTACTCCAGCATCCAAGACTTTTCAAGTTAGATAAGATCCGATCAAATCGAAAAACTCTTTGCTTTCGTCGAAACATCGTCCGAGTGAGTTGGCGGAGTCTACTCCACACAAACGCCGCTTTCAAGTTAGATCCGATCAAATCGAAAAACTCTTTGTTTTCGTCGAAACATTGTGCGAGTGAGTTGGCGGGGACTACGCCACACAAACGAAACGTTGGTGAGTTGGCGGGGACTACGCCACACAAACGCCGCACAGGTGTAGCTTGCGGGACGGTTTAATTATCACGCATTTCACAGCATTCTACACAGCAGTAGGTGAGAATTTAAAGGACAACTGATTGAATTCACCTCTAAACGCCACGCACGAACATCTTCTACGCTCCCAAGTACCTAATTCATGTTCATCATTTTTGGAATTTGCATTAGCGTGTGAAGCGCTAAGTCTCCGGCCGGCTTATCCGAAATGTACCACGGTACTCTGCGCGACTGGCCACTGCCACGGAGAGATGCATGCATGCGATGATTCCTCAGCCAGAGAGGAAAAATTCCAAATAAACTATTGACATGATTACCTGAAGACCGGTCGCTTTCCGCATCATAAACAGGGGCAGTGTTCCACTATGGCAAACCCATATTGCTTGGTAGATCGCCTTTTCATGGAATTCATCGTAATTTACCAACCGGGTTTTCCTGGGAACGACACGAATTCACGAACCTTACGAAAATTGTACAATCCATTTATATTCGGTTGAGATTTGCAAGCAAAACAGTCAGTCAACACCTTTCGATGCAGGTTCACATTTCGGGACAAATATAGTCCTATTAAAGTGCACTTCCCATGCCTTATTATTTATACCTCTATTCCAAATAGTGGCTTGACCAAAACACTTTCTAAATTTGCGCCCAGCATAATTCACGTGGCGTTTTGGGCGAGACAAAATAGTTTCATACGTGAACATATTTTACGTGGAACATTTGCCTTGGAGCAGTTTGAAATAGCGTTTTTGTTGTCTGAAATTCATCCCCAAACACTTACTTGTTGTTGTCGCGGCTTGCAGTAACTCTCAACGGAGATCTGACGATGTAAACTGCGATCACTTGGAACGTCACTCATGAGTTGGGACCAGTGCAGTAACGAATAGATCAGAGGTTTCTGTCCAATAGTTTTAGAGGATATACAGGCTCATAATTGGTCGTCCGAGGTGTTTAGTCACTGAAGAATGATTGGAGGAGAGGCAGGATGCTATTTCATTGGACGGTTTAGTGCAATCAGTAAGTCGGATAAGTTGTTCAATATGACTTGTTTGCACTGCGGGCCACACATTTATTCGGGTTTTCGCGAACGTCATATTATGTGGGAAAAGTGAACGGCAGTGTAATTTCTGGGTGCATTTCGCGGAAATTAGGGGATGAAAGAATTTGTACGCCGATTTAGTTACTCTAACAATTTCGAAAACAGGTTAGCAAGCGAGTTGTATCACTGTTCCATCAGTGCGGGTGACCGAGTCGATAAGTTGGATGGCAGTCAATTCAGTGACGGGTTTCTTCAATCACATAAACAATCTCGACTTCCATGGTGGTCTTCGTACAAAACACGTTTAAAGCAACGTTGTTCTAGAACTGGGGAGTAGTGAAACACAGCTTCACAGCTGAGCTCCAATTTCAGCAATGAGACTCTGATTGATAAAACCAACAGTCAAATATTATCGCTAAATTATATTTCTGCCTATAAACATTTTAATCTCAGTGGCATCCTGCTGAGATAGAGGGCGCCTAGCGGTGAGATCAGTTGTTTGATGAAGTACAAATGTTCTCATTATTTTTCCATCAGGAACGATCATTTTCACGGTAGAGCAATCTGTATCCATGATTTTTACATCCCTGAATCGGCGCTCTGTTGAGGTCACCGGTTTACAGTCCGGCACAACTAGCACACGAACCGAGTTTACCAAAACGAGGCATATTTCTTCTGTATATCTGCTAAAAACGAAAGATGTTTCGCTGAGGTTGAGTCATGTAACTCTCCTGTTGCTGGTCCGTTTTGGCCATCTAGTAAGAAACTGCAGCTGTTTTAGATTTTGTCTCCTGTTGATGGTCCGTTTTGGCCATCTAGTAAGAAACTGCTACGCCCGTGTTCTTTCATAGAAATCGTGTAACATCTCGGAGTGTTCAGCCCCAGATTCAAACAAATGGTAGTGAAAACGGATGTCGAGTGGAAGTTGTCAGTTTGTGCACTGAGAGATGGACGACAGGGTTTCGGTTGGCTTAGGAACATAGAATTTGTGAGTGAGGTTCAGGACTTTAGTGGAGATGGGAGGTAGGGAATAGACTGCCCAAGCCCTAATCAGAGCAATGCTAAACGCTGAGACATGTTCCTCCTCGGTCAGTACCGATGAGAGTGAAGCTGTAGCGGTCCCTTCACCGTTGTGCTCACAGAAGCCGATAGAAAACCGTGCAAACGCGAGAGTGTCCTGCAATAGTTTGCGCGCATGAGAATCGGTATAACCAGCGTTTCGCTACAAGCTTCGATGCTTAGAAAGACCACCAACGCAGAACATATTTGAAAAAATCCAAGGACTCTCGTTGGCGACCAGCCAAACAGACATTTTGGTTTTCAGAACGCAAATTCACAATGCAGCATTAAAGCGGCCATGAATCCAAACGCGATCCTCATGCACAAACATCCGAGCGAAACGATGCACATAAAATTCGTCACGTTGCTTGACCGTTTAAAAAAAACTGTTCAGCCGTAACACCCTTCTGGTGCCTACCTGCCATGCTACCCGAAGGTTGTACAAGGGCTGGGGTACTGCCAGGTTGCCGAAGCCTAGACAGGGGAAGTCGAGAGGCAGAGGTCGGATTCGAACCACGTATCTTCCGGTCAGTAAATTCGCGCTCTAACCACTTGTGCAATCTCGCTCTTGCTTGACCGAAGAGTGGAAAAGCGTTAGATATCCCAAGAATTATCCAAGCAGCATAAGGTGCCAACGCAGTCGCAGTTGTGGAGCAGCTTCATCTTAGAGAAAGGAACACTGGTACCAACAGCGAATGGGGTAACGGGGAAGCACCTTAAATGCGCAGAGAACATGACAGTAGACTGTTCCAGATGAAGGGTGACTAGGGGTTTACCTTCAGTTGTGTGCTGATAAGTTCGGTTGAATGAACGACATAATTCTGGGAATCAATCTTTGAGGTTAGCCGTTTCGTCAAGTCATGCGCCGTCCAAAACTGTGCAAACCAATTCACCCTCATTATTTTTGTTTCTTGGTACTTACCACGGACAAGAAATAGGCAAGTCAAGGCTTTCCAAGTCAACCCCGGCGGAGGCAAATATACGCAAACAACAGATTTAAACCTATACTCGGCAGCTTTCACTCACTGGTTAACTGAAACTGGCTTTGGACAAATGCTTTATTCAGTGCAGGTCGGACACTTTGCGCAACTCTTGAATCGCGTCGATGGATGGTTCAATCGCTAAAGGTGAAATAACCTGTTCGACAACAGGAAAACTGTTCCCTGTTGCGGACCACAGTCCCTTAATGCCTTCTTATTACCGTGAACCCTGGTCCGGATAGGCGCTTGATCGTCTAGTGCACTTGACCAAACCAGGCCTGTCTCAATGAGCGTCTTCACATTCCTTAACTAGGTTTACCATAGCACATTAGCTTCTAGGTGACGCTGGATCGATTGACACTGAATAAATAGGATGACTATTGACTTAAATTGCGAGGATAAACTGGGGCTGAACTCGTTGGGATGGGGCTCAGTAACAAATGCTTAGTTGGTTTGTAAAAATCTATACAAAAGGGATCATACAAGGGAGTCCTTGAAGATGGACCGAGGAAATGACTGCGCTTTTGGTATTCAAAATCTATCATCTAACTTGCTTGTAAAATGTTGGTTGCAGATAAAGTGTAAAATCCGTACACGAAGGTGGCATGGATGGACGCAGTAATGAATACGTGTGATCGAAGCGGATTTCTTACTGGCTGTTGACAGCAGCCTTCCAATGAACGCAACACCATTGAGAGCGTCACGAACCAATCCACTTCTGAAAGCTAGCGCATGCACGGTCTGCGGGAAAACTACATGTCCCATATGCTCGAACGCATTTGGTGTCAAACATTTTCTAGAAACACGCAGGAGCACATAGCCAGTCTTCATTCAACTCAAAATTGTGTGGTGTATATCGAAGGAGGATCTTTTCAAGATAAGACCCACCACTAATACAAAAAGGTGCATGACAACCAGACGGCAATTGGTTTTTGCAAAGCCACGGAGTGATCCATCAGTTACGTTTATGTAACGATGGCCACCACATGACACTTTCAACTGTCTCTGACGGGTGCAGATGTAATGCCCGACAATGTCGGCAAGAAATCAGTCTTCGAAAGGGAACTTGGCTGGAGTGGTCCACGATGGGGTTTAAGACAGCAATTCTATTCATTTATTGCTGGTCCAAAGATTTGGCGAAAATCAAATTCTGCTTACAGGAATTATCTATTAGCCACACGACCGCTGTTGACTGGAAGAACTTTCTTCTTTGCGCCTGGTGGCTTTTGCAGACATCAACAGTTATCGGCGGCCCGGGTGATGATTGACATGAATTGTACTCATGAAGCATTCAGTCATAACGAAAACTTTGTTGATCCAACGACTGGAGCTCATATACAAACCATCGGATCTCTTTGTCACGTCTACAAGATGCAGAATAAACGCCAATGCGGCACACAGCTACTGGTGTGAGTTCGTTTGGAGGCAAAGGTATTGAAAAACGGACCTTCTCATGCAAATTATTAATGACGTCCCGATGTCACTCTCTTCAACAAAAACTAAAAGTACAAATTTCATATCCTCTTTTCTCTAGTCTTTTTGGATGGACGGGGTTAATTTTTGGCGGGGCTTATCTGGAAAAGATCCTTGAGGGTCATTCAACGTCCTGCCGCACTTCAAACTTCATAGTCAGTGTCAGTTAGCTCAATCGTCAGAGTGCCAATTCGTGATGTGTAATCGGTGCTTCGACCTAAATTCTTATATCACTCAGGCTATCTGATACACGATGCAGCCAACCATAGGTGCACGGTTTGGGTCCGAACGTAATCCCAAACTACGGAGGCACTGTGTCGTTTATTTGCACGCTGTGACAATCGTACGCATACGCTTTCGCACTTCAGCTGCACCAGCAACAACGGAAACTGGATACGAATTCTACAAGTTCTACAACTAAGGTTCCGAATAAGGATGCGTAGCCGTCTCCTCACTCACATACATGACTGTATAGCTCAACGCCACTCACTAGATCACAAGACCTGTCTTTTCTCTCACTCACAAATCACGCCACACCATCGTGACTCATTTGACTACACAGCTCAAAGTCGCTCCCTGGATCACAGGATTCGCCTTCTTTCCCACACTCACAAATACGACACACAAGGGTGACTCATCTGACATTGACTGTCTACCGTATGATAAGTGTAGCAACAAGTCGAGTGCTGACACTCACAATAAGAAAGCCGCACAGCAACACGACACAGCTCAATTGAGCTACGCACGTCGAGCAGCTGGGAGTTTGGCTGCTCAGGAATTACGGCGTCCCACTCGCGGACAGTCCGGAACTACGTGTAGCTGTTACAATAGCAAAGGAGACACGAAACCTGAACCCGCACTGGCAACAACACAATGAGTAAATCTTGCTCATACGTATACCTATTGTGATCATTTCATTTAACAAATCTGTCATGGTTAGCGACCAAATAACCAGTTTCCGGGCTCCAGTAGAGCAGTAACAGATGAAACCACCGAAATGCAGAATGTCGTTGCTGTGAAAATCGAAGGTTCTAAGTGACACCTTCAATGTGTCTATCATATTTATATGAGATGGTCAATAAATGTCACTAAATGCATCTGATTACAATATGCTATATTATATTGAAAGTTATTAACTCACACTTGTTCAACACACGGGTGGGGAAGTTAGACCCATATCCGGAGGAGTTATCAGTGCACAGGTGATGGTAGCCACAATATAATTCAGAAGGTATATGCACTAATAACAGTTTATACCACGGTTGACAGTGGTAAGACGCAACACAAAAAAATCAAACGAAGAATTTATCGTTTGTGAAAGTCTGGAGGAGGCGGGAACGTGTTTTCTTCGCAGATATAGCTACTACACGTGTTCCTTGCTTGTCCGTGGACTTTTGGAGTTTGGCTGACTGCTTGCTCCGTGCGCGCATGCACTGTGTTGTGTGTGGAGTGTTGTATGTCGATTGGCCGAGTTCTGTTCTTATAAACATCTAGCGGACCGTAAAAAACAGCAATATGAAATCACATTGATCCCTCAACGGGTTCACGGAACCTGTTGTCGGCCGAAGGTCGTATTCATTGGCACGAAGTTGACGCGTGATTGTGAGGCAGACAAAAATAAAATGTAATTGCTGGTGTGAAATTGCTCGGAGGATTAATTAAACGGAAGGGTAGCATTAGAGTCGCATAGTAAACTGTGCGCAACGCGCAAGCGGAGTGAACATTTTTGTTGGGACCGCGACTGAACCATCTTGAAACTCATTCAGTGAGTTCCAGCTGTAAACAAACCCAAGTACCTCAGTGGATCATGTGCGATCATACTGATTCGAACCCAGCACTTGCATCTCAACTGCACTTGTTTGGGCTTGTGCAACCTGGAAGTATCCCTAGTGCACCCTTGAGCTGGCGCCGTTGCCGTGCGTGAGTAACAAAGCGCCGACGGTGTTCTGCACGCAAAGACACGCATAGCCTGGCCCGGAAACGTTAGAAAATCATTTATTGGAATTCGGTTCAGAGTGCTGAAACTTCATGTGGTGATCTGCTTTCAGAAAACCGGGTCCACCAGTCATGGCACTTCAGATATTTCGATGCACACTATGTTGGCATGTTTCATTGAGAGCAACGTTGGGATACGCAGCCGACCGATCACAAAAATGAACACCATCAATGAGCCATGACAAGTGACACAAGTCTGCAAGACGCTTGGCTGAACTGGGGGATTTAAGGTTTGCAGAAACAAAACGGTACCCCAATGGAACTCACTGATTGGGGGATTCAAGGTTTGCAGAAACAAAACGGTACCCCAAATTACACAAGAGACAATACTGGAAATAACAGTATCACAATAACCGTCTTAGACAGTTGGTCTTGAATCACCCGTCCACCGAGAAGTCAACGTAGCTCGGTAATTTGAATTCAGTTGCTCAAGACGTCAAAATGACGTTTCGTCTGATGACGCAGATCCGAAATTTCCCAAGCTAATGCCAGTGAAGTCCGCAGAAAGTTTTACCGGACAGTTAAGGCTGTGTCCCGAAAAAAAAGCCCATACTAGAGAGTACTTTATCTATCATCGTAATGTGAGATGTTGCGATCATTTCTTTTGAAATTTCTTCCTGTAAATGCAGCCAATGTTTTGTGAAAAGCCCGAGAACCTGTGTGCAACTCTTTCAACCTTGTTGAGAATCACTGGGAATGCAAAATCATAAAACTCCCAGAATTTTTCAGCCCACGAACTCCTGGCCAGTGGTAGGTTGAACTTCTAGGCGTCCTGCCTCGAGCACTTGATTTGCGGTGTGATTAGTTGGCGCTTAGACGGGATATGTTGCCATTAAATTCGGCATTCGGACACCATTAAAGCGAATTGAAGCACACTGCAACACAGTGTGAATCAAAGGCAAAAGAGGAGAAACGATTGTTCAAAATCTTTCAAAGAAACGGTTACCCAAGGAATTTCATCTGGAGATCTCTGAGAAAATGCAATTCAACTGACTGGACAACCGGAAGCACAAGTAAAAGAATCACACTGCCATACATCAAAAATATCTCGGAGATGACCACAAAGATACTTCGACAGCATGAGATTGATACGCTGTGAGGAGCACTATTAAAAAAAACTTAATGCAATGGGGAAGACAAGTGTAATTTTAAAAAATCAATGGAACGATTGCGAAAAACTACGTGATACTATCAGAGTCAACGAACACAAGGTCGCTATTAGGATACGCGACAATTCCCGCTCATCGCCGCACACAAAGATGGAGAAGGACACGAATTTCGTTGCAACAATTCCCCAACATACTGGGCCAGGCAAGAACAAAAAAGGAACGCAAGTTCATGGGAACGGACCAGAAAGGCGTCGGAGCAAAATGGGCTCTACTCATGTACACCGTTAATAAACCTGGAACTAAATGTTGGACAGGAACTTGAATATTTTAGAAAAGACCGGTCAGTTTCTAAATGTCGTTTCAGAAAATAGGCGTGAGAATAATTCACTAAGTCGAGAAATACACTCATTTGCAAAGTAATTTGGTTTCCACGGGAGACTCAAATGAATCTCTCGTTTATGATGTTCTACAACTGAATGTGTTGCACACATGCCGCCTCATGATTCAGTTGGCACGATATTCGAGATGTCGCAGTATATTTTCATGAAGGGTACTACTCACAAGGTTGCTGTGGGCTGTCGAAAAGTCTTCAGCAACCTTGTGAGTAGCTTCCTTTAGGAAAATTCACTCAGTCATTTGAAATACATTGCAAGTCATCATCATTGAGTGACCAATGCAATCTTGAAGAGGGTAACTTTTCAACGGACTCCTCTCTACCTAAGCCTACACCGACAACAAACGGACGATGTTGAACACAGCAACGGAAATCAGCGATGCATGCAGACACTTTATGGCGTCTACAAATCTGCGGTAATTCCCGACTGAAAAATTTCGCTGCGGAGTCTGTGTTTTGACCATTTCCCACTCCCAGGTGGGAAATACTCATACTCATGCTGAAGAATGATCCAACAAAACTAACGTCGGTGAAGCCATGAAGAACAGAGCGTGGTTTCACACAACCTTCGACCAATTTTCTGATTTTGCATCGCTACCAATAATAGTCACGGTGACACTGAGGTTTTGTTTATTCTGATCATGCTTAGGTTTGTACTTGGCGGCAGTCAGAAGCTTTATAGACAACCAAACCTGATTGGTGGACACACTAACCAATGAAAACCCCAAGATTTAAGTTTGTAATACAACCGTTTCCACAGAATTACCGAGGAGTGTTATGGGAAATGTAACTCACAATAGCGTGGTCACTCGACAGTAGAGTTTTTATGATGTTCGAGGTTGGGAGTGCGGAGCAAGCCATGGCCTTCACTGCCACAGAGTGTAACACAAGAGAAAAGGGAAATTGTGAGAGTACCAAAGTAACAATCGATGATTTGTAAGTAAAACGATTTTGGAATTATCACACTGCCCATGCTTAGGTACGGCCGTCCGGTCGGCCACGATAATGCAGGTGCTTCGAACATGCACCGGTGCAGTATCCCTGGAATTTTGGGGGCTCAAGTCCGGGTTATTCACCTCAGACGAGGGTTCGAATGAGTGTGAGCATTTACGGGCGCCTTATGTGGTCCCGATTCAGAGTCTCGGGATTTTTCCACAATTTGTTCCTTTCATGCGGGACAGTTGTGCTACGACGTTCACATTGATGCTCATTAGCGATTTGACGAAGTTTACAGTAATTTGGCAAACCAAAACAGTTTAGCATGCTTAGAATTTGTCCAGTGATCAAAAGCACGAATCTGCGACCGATGTGCTCGGTAATGAGCGGATGTGTAAGCTCTTAGGTTCCCCAAAACGTGTGTGGTTTATTATTCGGGACGTGGATTGGTCGTTGGGCCCTCTCGGTCAGATGTCGAAACATCGCTTATCAAGGGACCCGACAGTGTTCAATCATACTTTTGAATTTATGTGAAATATTTCCGCCAACAAGCCCTACGATTGTTGGTCTGTTCGTCGCGATTTGGGTGGGTCACGAAACTAGCTGGCAAAGTCGACCTCAACTCAATGAGGCGTTTCCAATCCATCTGCAAAGCTCAACGAACAGAGTAAGACTCCACACTACAGCTACCCAAGCTCCATAGCACCGCCAACAAATTCTGTCATGCTGATGAGTAAAAGCCATATGGTGTTCGTTCGACTTCAGTCTCGCGGGTGATTCATCAGGCTAGTTGAAAGATGGTTTTGTTGCCCGGCTGATATTTTGTTCAAGTGTCAGAACAGTTTTAGTGAGTAGATGAGCGGTGCTCAAAATTCACTAGCTTCTTTAGCGAACATACACTCATTTGCAAACTAATTTGGTTTTCCGAGAGACTCACCTGGAACCCAGCTGAATCTCACGTTTGTGATGTTCTCAGGCAACTGAATGTGCTGCACCAGGACGCCTCATGTTTCAGTCGCTACGATATTCGAGATATCGCGATACGTGTATATCTTTGTAATGTACTACTCATAAGGTTGCTGAAAATCCGTCGACAGCCCACGACCGGTTTCGCCCTTTTAGGGGCTCATCAGGTAGGTACACAAACTCTATTCCAGCGCCTTCCGGAGCAGTGAGCTGCTAGTCACCTTGTATGCTTGCTTGGGTTGGGATGGGGGGAATCGTATTGCACACTGCTATTATTGATGGTCGCTCGAAAGACAGCTGTAGACAGGACAAACGGCTGGATGTGTAAGCTGCGTGCGCCAGTCGCGAAGAGTGCACCGTTCCCATATCATCTGTGAGGCAAGACAGAACTCCAAATGGAAACCCCTCTCTGCAAGACAGTGGGATTTTTCATGTACCCACCAACATACAACAGCATCTGAAAAAACAATCAAGCAAATGATATTGATGTACACTGTCTGTGGATTGTGGGTGGAAGATCCCCAAAGGTGCTGTAACGTTCGGTGAACGTTTGTTGATTCCTTCACACCTACCGACACTTCATGACTCTCATTCCACACTTCAGACACTGTTTGGACTACTAACTTCACCTGTATTTTCCTTGATGTTTACGTCGGATCTGCTCAAAAACCTGTGGTACAATCTTGAGTGTACGTTCGTATTGAATCATTGCTATGTATTAATCATTGAAACTTCTATTCAATCAATAGCCGTTGTTTATTTGTTGTCATTACAGAACCATACCGAATACAACGACAGTCTTCTCGACTTAACAAAGGACTTCAGGTGCGTATATTCAGGTAGTATCTCGGCCTCATATCTTGCATCAATCACCTAGATTCAAAGTGAAACCTAAAGATGCAGCCACCACGTTTCTTTAATTTCCTTATCTGCTTATAACTTGTTTGTTCCAGATCAGGAAAACAAAAAAACTTTGCCGCAAAATTGAAGGCCAATGAAAATGCGAAAATTTCTTGTTATCACTGGATAACATTCCACGCTTGTGATCTCCGGCGGACCACCCACATCCACTACCTCACAAATAATACAAGAACAGCAAAGGTATTACGAACTGCAGCCGTATCGGGCACCTGTCAAAACAGTTTAACGATGTACTACGTGCCATTAGCAATACAAATTGCTGTGACAAATGTCTGCGTGCTCCCTGGCATTCTGCTTTCAAAGCAAGATCCCAAAATTTGAATAAATGCACGCTCTGTGGAAACCAATATGGGTTTCTGTTGTGTCGTGGGTAGCCGTCTATTGGTTATGCCCGCACTGAGCTTGCCAGACTACGCGATAGGGAGAAGACAGAGAACTCGGGACACGGCTGTATTGTCAGGACAAAACGTACAAAACTTCTGCGCAAATGTATAGGATGACTAATTGGCCAAATATGGTCGTTCACTTGTTCGTTCTGTACAGCCAATGACGGTGTTCCGATCGTGAACAATTTCAGCCCCACTCCACTGGTCTTATACTGCTAAGCCGTGTTTCGTGGACTTCGCCAACGCACCTGCTTTCAGGACATGTCGTGCCGATGGTGACCCTGGGGATGCGTCACTCTCTGCACATGTACTTTTTTCATGTCTGGGCGCGTCCTGACAGTTTCCCTCTGAGCTCAACGCCCAAATGTTCCCAGCTTTTCCTTGTGAACGTTGTGGAAGGAGGTTCAAACATTCCAGAAACTCAAAGCACAACATGCTAGAATTTCACGTGCTCAACAATTCACTATCGAACACCCTACCGAGGAATTCAGCATCTTGTGCCGTAAGCGGCCCCGCTCTTCTAAACCAGAGGGTTATCAATGCACGCACTGTAACCAGCGATTCGAAAATACGTAGAGTTCGAGATAAACATGAATCCACAGACCACTACGACATTACTGCAGAGAAACTCGTCAAACACGAATGCGCAATCGTGAATGATAGCGACATTCGGTCTCGCATACACGACACTGCTTGTTTGTTTGTCTGCACATTATGTGATAAATCCTACCTGTATGCGACTGCAGGCCAACGACACCGATCGACTGAACACCGAAAAAAACAGGCTATCAACGCACACAGAGTGTACGAACTGCGCAAAACATTTTCGCAGACCGAAAATACACAGTCCTGTATCTGAGGGGGTCATGGTGTCCTGATTCTGTGCCTGAATGCAAACGAATTTGGTCGGGGACGAAAGCCCTCACATTTCTGCCTAAATGTGAAAAGAACGCGCTAGCTACAGTTTTTTATTCGGGGTCTTTTGGTAGATACAAGCTGGCAGCAAACACGATGTCCCGTTGGATGAGAACCAGTGCTAAAAGAGAAAAGATAGAGGGAGATAGATGACCAGAGTATACTCCCTGTGGCACACGAGAACAGGCGATAAGTGAAAAACGTTACCCCAAAATGGATCATTTTAAGGGAACTCGGCCTTCGTTTTGTCCTGGGAGTACAACGACTTCGATAAAAAATATTAGATTGTTGATGAAAGAAAAATCTCTTGAAAGATGCTCACCACGGCCAACGTTGTGCTCACGTATGGTGAACACAGCTCAATTTGGTCCGACTTATTCACTGTTGTCTCACTGCAGCGATCGGGTTGATGGATTTCTTAGAGATCGTTAGCCACGCGGTTATTACATTGGGAAGAGTGGATGCAGTAGTGCTCAAGACCGAGGTCCAGTAAACTCATTCTCATATCCAGTATGGGTATGTCAAACTCCTACCGAACACGCGCAGCGGCCATTGCGTCACTCCGCTATAAGTACATATCTAGTGATTCAGTGATGGCACCCTTTGAGTGCATAGCTTCCACACTAACCAAAACAAGTAACACAAGTGAGAAATCCGCAGTTTACCAAGATTAACAAAGATTGGGACATGGGAAAGAACTCCGGAATGGGCAATAAATAAATCACAGTACCGAGGAAGCCCAGTTATCTGGAGATCGCTCACACTGGTGCTCATGCTTTTAGTCAGCTTAAGGGAATCCAAAACGTGGCTGCGCTTCAAACACGCACCGCAGCAGCACAACTAACCGTCAGGGCATTCAGACAATGGCTAGGTCACAACGCCGCCGACCGAGGACCCAAAATCAACATCATCGACAGCATGACATAAGTGTTCAACACCGATGCCTCACTGCCGTACAACCATGATTTATTTGAAAGCCTTATTGCAAAGAAAAGAATAGAGGTAGATGGAGAAGGGACTCCATACTAGCAACAACAAGAACGCCACTGACATCGGTTGGCTGCTATATCTTGTAGTGTCTCCAACCAGGCGCAGTGAGGATCACGCGGTCCCCATCCTGGAAGGCGAATAGCTCCGACAGCACCCAAGCCTCTCGTGATCTCCATACTCTTCTGCAAAGTCAAGGGTTGGCCACCTCTCTGTTTACGCCAATCTAAAGTGGGCAAGGAAAACAGCACTCTCTTCGGCAAACGATGGTTCGGCATGCGTAAAACATGTCCCAACCAACGCAGCTTCTGGTGCTGGACACATTCTTCAATGGAAGTACCCGTGGCACAACCGAAAACGCGCTAACTGCCCCCTTGCGGATTTTCCGACACCAACCCACACCAGCAATCGTTCTGAGACAACGATTGCCGAACACATGGAGACGTCTCAGTCCGCTGCTCGAAAAGACCAATTCTCAGAACTATACAATAGAACAGCCCACACTGTAGCCTGATAGACACGTTCCCTGAGATTAAAAGGATAAACCACTCTGACGCCATAGGTGTCTCTGGCAAACCCGGCCCGAGCCTTGCAGATTCGTGCATTCACCTCATCTGTCAAACCACAATCAGAACTAATACAACTTCTAAGATACGTAAAACGCTCCATCACTTCGAGTGCCTCTCCCTGGATTGTAAGTGGCGTGTGCAGTGACTGCATGTCCACGAGCATGATCTTGCACTTTGTGGGTGCAAAGTGTATATCAAAGGACGAGATGACTTTGGTCAGCTCGTCCAAAAATACCTGCGCCTTCTCCTCCTCTTCGAAGATGAGAACGATGTCGTCTGCGTACTCCTGATCGACAGGGCTTTCTTCAGACTATTTGAACACCAGGGTTCCACGTTCACCGTCCAGGGTTCTACTTCATCTGTGGGCCCTAGATGAGTGTCTGCTGGTGGCCACGACAGTTGTTGTTCGAAGTATTCGGCCCACCGGTCGAGGCGTTTTTCTTTATTCCAGATGGTCGTCCCATTCTGATGCTTGATGGTTTCGCTCACAGGTGGTTTCGGGGGACCGGCCGCACGGATCAACTGAAATAATCTTCGGGCATTACCGGCTTTCTGGGCCTTTCCATTTCATTAGCTTTTTGTGTCCACCACACTTCACAGTCGGCTCGCATGCTCACTTTCACTTCACGTCTGATAACTCTTCGCACCGGATTATGTTCCGGACCACCTGGAATATTTCTCCGGGATTTAAGCAGTGCCACCGTTCGGTCTGATTCCAGTGCTTGGGTGCGCCTGGTTGGCTCGTGTCACAGGCGAAATTCCCAGCACCATGCAATTTCGCCCCAGTATGATTTCAAATCTGACGGTGGAGCATTTGGAACATGATTCTGGTAACTTCGTCAAAAATCAGGATCTACCAGTCTCTCAGGTGCCAGGCGATTTGTCCGCACCTTACGCGGCCCCGGAAAACGTAGGGTGAAGCGACTCCGGACGAGCGTGTCATCAGAGTCACAGATGTGTTCCAAAACGACCGGCAGTCAGTTATGTAATAAGCGCGTACTCGTCGTACAGTGGTTGCAGCTGTCGCAATTTCGTTCACCACTGAGTCAGTTATTGATTCACGACAACTGTTACTAATGGCAATGTGGTCGATTTGAGTTTGTGGCCGACCTACCGTTGGAGGACACCATCTGGCCAGACGAATTAGGCTAGTTCGGAAGTTAGTAGGCAGACACGATAAACAGACATCTATCGACTTGCGGCTTGTGAGACTCCTTCACAGACGTTGCCAGACGAACCGTACAGAGGCGACTATCAACAGGTNCGCCCGGTGACTTAGCACAATACCAACCCCGGCCCATCCCGCCGCAGCAGCCTCTGGATCACCAGAGGTGCGCAGCTGGAAGCGAGTGGAGACTGACGGGCGGTTAACTGAATCACTGTGCTTGCATCTTGAATTCTCGTTTCTGAAACACAGCAAACATCAATGCCAAGCGAGTCCAGTGTGAGTGCAAGAGCAGCTTGTTGTCCTGCTTGCTTCAGAGTGCGGACATTGAACGCGGCCAGATAGACATGGTGTCGAGGCTTGAGGATTGATATGAAGGTACCTGAAGACGTCGGTGCCATGTGACGAGCAGATGTACGCAAAACCGATGCAAGACGAACGGAATCATCAGCCCTAAGTGCTGGGCCTACAAGGAGAGAGTTATAATGGGGTGGGGAGAGGGGGAGAAAAAGTATGAGAAAGCGAAAGAAGAAAGGCGTCAGCAGTAGCATGTTTTCGCTTACCCGCCCAACTGTATGCAGCAAGTAAGGCGACCCGGCTGATGGTACCACGCGACGGCGGCATAAGAGAGCATCGTTAGTTGTGAATGTCATGGTTGTACGAACCAGGGCGCCCACACCTAGACAGGACGATTAAGGTTTTCAACCAAAGTCATTGGCTCGAAAGCCTAATCACAAGGGAGCGATGTTGGGCTGGAAATGCAAATACATTACCTTTTTTACGGAACACGTCGCCACACATGTCATCATTGTCAGCTGCAATAACCGCGTACTCGTCGTACAGTGGTTGTAGCTGCAGCAGTTTCGTTCACCGATGATTTTTTTTTTTTGGGGGGGGGGGGGTGGGAA
>NW_008752095.1:25700-31888 GCF_000715545.1 Opisthorchis viverrini | reverse complement strand
GGGGGTTGGAAAAGGAGCTATGCATTGAAGGCAATAGCTTTGATGCACGAGCGCCATTGAGGGCGCGACTGGGCCATGTGTGATAATGTCTCTAGCCATTGATGTGGCCCATCTCGGAGTCCCCTCAACCTGGAGGAGAGACTGTGTTCGTCAGACCTCTAACCACTGACAAATCTGGTATGACTGTGAGTGTCGCGCGGACACTTTCCAGTATAGCTCAATGGATCGCTGAGGTGCGCAAACCGTCACACAACGGTAAGGTCCAGTCTCTTCATGACATAAGACCAAAAATAAGTTTTGTTATCTTTTTCGTTGGATTTACCAATCCACCTACAGCAGTTGTGGGGATACATACATTAGTAGAACTGATTACGGCAATAAAACGCAAGCAAAAGGGCAGTTTTCAAAAGGGATTCATATTCTGTCAGCTGGTGCAGATTTATCAGTCAGGTAACCGATTACAAAGGATTAAGACGAGATAGCACACACAGTCGAATTTTACTTTTCTTTCCAGCGCATTGTCTGAAGAATTCGTCTATCTAGACTAAAGTTTTTTGAGACATTATTGCTTAATCGATTCAGGCCTTGATTGTGTGAGCACAGAAATACCTGAGAGTAAACTTCGAGACTACCATGGTTTTATCGATCCGGCCCGTAACTGTTTCGGCTCACAACTAACCCTGTATTTTGTTCCGTTCAGTAGGTACGAGGGAGACGAGATTGTGCAAAATGAGTTCACCCAGAAAAATTGCTGTTCTCACCGATTAGTTTAAACTACTCGGCTATTACAATGCCTAAGAAACGCTATTAACGAGATCGAGCAGGGAGTGTTCACATAAGGCTGTGATCTCTGAATCAGCTTTAAAAATGCAGTTAGATCATTTCCCAGTGAATCACACCGAATAACCTGCTATCCTCAACTAGACACCAACGTTCAGATGAACGGTGTCTCCGAAGCAAGTCTGATGGGAACATTGAACTAGCAATGCTGAGCTAGGCCAGATGGTCTTAGGAAGAAGGAAATCTCAAGCGATAGATGAATTACTCACGCTTCATAAGCTATGCTGATTAGGTCATGTACTCTGCGTGCCAGAAGATCGCCTGTCTCAAAGAGGTCCTTTCACCCAGCCCTGTGCCTAGTGTCAGCGACCGAGAGGTGGACAGTGTATCACCCGGTAAACTAAGTCGGTCGACAACTGCCGCGTCCTTGTGTGGGGACCCCGGGACTCGACTCATCAACCGTTAATGACATTAACAGAAATGCCCACTCGTGCGGTCAATGTCGCTCGTGCACGAAAGCTCTCGTCTTCAGTGCGTAGCTTCCCGATTTCCAAACAAACTGAACATGCCTCCTAAGCTTGGCTGCATGTCCTACACTGTCCGGTTTTCCGGTGATCAAAACTGTAATAGCTGGAACCAATGTGCCCATTGTACACGGTTTGTAGTTGATACATTGAACTGTTCGGATGTCCCAATGTCACGGAAAGAGAGTAAGCTATGATACACCACGAGAGTAGTTTCTCCAAGGCAGAAGAGCATTGCACCGAATTGGATTCGGGAACAGTTCAATGTTGGTAATTGATCAGGTGGCTGTTGATCTGTTCGCCGAGCTTGGCAATTGATTTGCAAACGTTTCGGCACCATTCGAGGAGACATCTTCAGTGCGCTGTTGAAGCGCACTGAAGATGTCTCCTNGCTTCCCGATTTCCAAACAAACTGACCATGCCTCATAAGCTTGGCTGCATGTCCTACACTGTCCGGTTTTTCGGTGATCAAAACTGTAATAGCTGGAACCAATGTGCCCATTGTACACGGTTTGTAGTTGATACATTGAATTGTTCGGATGTCCCAATGTCATGGAAAGAGAGTAAGCTATGATACACCACGAGAGTAGTTTCTCCAAGGCAGAAGAGCATTGCACCGAATTGGATTCGGGAACAGTTCAATGTNACCCGAGCTACCAATATTCCAAAACATTACCAACAGTTCAATGTGTGCAGCAGTCTCTGTTGAACGTCGTTTAAGCATATCTGACGGAAACATCAATTCCGGAAGTTCATGCGGGAGTCGCATATAAAGGGAGAGTATGTGGTGACCACGAATAAAAACACCGAACGTTCAAGCACCGAATTGTAGAAACTAACGACCTCCATGTTAAAATTAGAGGTCGAGTTTTATGATTAGGTTGGCGTAAAATGAAAAGTGGAAAAATGTGGCATAAAATTACGACTTCCTGGTACAGTAAGATTAGTTATAACCTACCCTCCAAAAACTTGTTTCCTAATTCTGTACGTCCGGCAACTTTTGCCGCATTGTGCATCTGTCGGAGAAGTCCGCTCAGTTTTCTCAGACACCGAATAATAATGCCATCGGATAGTGGTGCAAATTCACGTAGTCGGGCAAAACACACTCCCTCGGCCCAGGCACGTACGACTTCCATGAGGTGGCCAGAAAATTGGTCAACACAAGCCTGCTCATCGGCTACTAAACGCATCCAATTGTTGAGCTGTGCGGCCAAATTGGCTATGTCATCGGACTTCTCGTTAATAGGGTCTGACGATCCACGAGAATAGCAGATTCCACACTCGATTGCAACCCGAGCAAGGGAACGTGCTTTTGCCTGCGACAAGATTGCAAGATCATGTTGCAAGCTGTGAGATGCAATGCATTCATGCAAACAGATGGCAGCGATCAGTAAATTTTTCAAAAAGGTTGTAAAGCTCAACGAATACACTAAGCAGTCAGTGGCAAAACCAATCGTCCCCGAAAAAGGATAGTGGGAGTTCACACAAGAGAACATGCATGTAACACACGCATTATGATAAAATCTGTCGGAAAATACTGACCTCTGTTGTTCGTAGTTCGTGGTAAGTTACATTACCACAAGCTATGAAAGGGTAAGGGGTCCACGGTATCTATGCGGTCCCGACTGAATTATCCCACTTTTTTTACTTTATCGACACAAATCGGCTTGGATTTTCTTTCAAAACTATGGCAACTGACCGACCAACTGATTGTGGCAGGTCTGGATCCCCATTCAAAACGAACAGAGTACAGCAAAAAAAATGGCAGAAAGACGTACGATGGATGGCTCTCACTTTTATGGTTTCCAGAGCCTGCGCCATGTCGGGGCGTAATTGTGTGTGTTGGTGTTTTCCAACGGGTTTCTTCGCCACGAAACAAGACATCACACCAGCCAGCTGTACCGGAGTCAATGGGGAGAAAAAGTTATCGAGCAATAGCTCGGTTAGTATCAACTCGTCTCCTGAAGAGATTTCGCAAGCGACACGTCCCTTGAAAGTGAGTTCGTCCGTTTCAGAACAGAAGCCCAGTTGTCGGAGGAAACGTTTACGCTCCTTAAGCTCATGGAAGATGGCGTTCTTTTTATCCAAGACATCCTTGGTTCTCCTCAACTCACCTTCGATCTAAAAAAAGAAGGGACTTGGTTGTAACATCATGGATTAACAAGAAAAAGCTATTGGAATGGCTAAACTAGGTTAATGTGGACGACATATAGGTAGCTCCAAAGAACTCGTGGAGCCCCACGAAACGACGAGGTCAAAGTCAGGCATGAAGACGTCGAGCGCTTTAGAATATGAGAGTAGAAGCTACAAAAAGTGATGTTGACATGCGAACGATAGTTTGTCAACAATTGAGCTACTTGAAGTATAGCGTTTCCTTGTAAACGTGTGGACTAAAGACCAGCAGTCTAATCACGAAGTATGGAATAGCTTGTTCGGACAACCTTCCTACAGTTACAGCTTACCATTAACCTGTTTTTCGAAAAAAAAACTGCCTTGAAGAGGTACAGCGAACCAATGGTCCTAGTCAGTGAATACTTGGACATTATCATAATGGCATTCGAATGTGTCAATGACTGTGATGCTGCGATTGCGATGAAGACACGGATACGGAGGAGGGGGGCACTTGAATTGAAGGAGTCGGCCAATGGGATCGTCGAAACTTTCAGTTCAATTGAACCAACCGAAAAGAAGAAAAATGGGAAGTCGCAGCAACAAAGCCGTACGTGTTTAGTCTACGTGAATAACACCAGGAAAATACCTACAAACTTGCATGAAGTCTGGGATTTACAGAGGGCCCACCGTCCCCTTCGACACCAGGCTCCTAAATCCCGAGGATGTTGAAAAGGGGAATGAGAGATTGCTTTACAAAACCAAGCCAGCACAACGATTACAAGACCGCACTGCTCGGACAAACACATACGTATTAATCGACAATTTGTCGTGTAACCGAAGCCAATGTATGCCGAAAAGCCGAGAATCACTGCACAGTTGTTTTATTCTTATTGGGAATCGTCAGTAGTGCGCATTTGACGAATCCCCAAAGCGAATGCAACTCGCGACCTCCCGGCTAGTGTATCAAGTCCGTTCGACTCAGAGCGGTGAGCACCGAGAATTCAGACAGAATGCAGCACCACTCATCCTTCAATCACGAAATTTACAACACGTGGTCACGAGTTGACTGACTCACTGAGTGGTGAGTTGGAATCAGTCACGGGATGAAATCCCCACTGAACTTTCAATTCTCAGACTACCAATGAAAAAGAAAGTAACATCCGAACAGAACGTACAGTTGTTGGCGAATCAGAAAGCAAAACTACGGTCTAATTTCCAGGTTCAACCGCTACGAGTGAGGGTCTTGTGGTTGGCGACATTCACGACACCGATTTATCCACAGGGGTTGGCTAAATCAAACAAACACTCTGGGACATTTTGGTAGTGTGAGGAGATTTGGGATTTTTGTGGAGACTTCCTCCTGTAGGTGGAGCCAATCTATGCTTGAAAAGCCGGAAGCACTGTACAGCCGTTCTATCCTTATTGGGAATCATCAGCAGTGCGCATCTCACGAAACTCCGAAGAGTCTCGAACCCGCGATCTCCCGGCTAGTAGTTTGAACACTTAACCATTCGGCCACGAGCGAATGATCAGATTTGAGATCTCAAATCTCCTCACACTACCAACAATCTATAAGTAGCTCAGTGGAAGAATAAACTTCACCCGACGAGTGAAACTTCCTCTGAGAGGTCGTTGCTCGAGGAGCCAGTCAACACGTGTGACCGCGTGATGTGGTTCCCATGACTGAAGGATGAGCGGCGCTATATCCTAAGTGCGAGTTAATCACACTGCTGATCAGCCACTCGTGGCCGAACGGTTAAGTGTCCAAACTACTAGCCGGGAGATCGCGGCTAGTTTCGTGAGATGCGCACTGCTGATGATTCCCAATAAGGATGAAACAGCTGTACAGGGCTTCTCAGCTTTTCAGCATAGATTGGCTTCAATTACAGGACGAAATCTCCACAAAACTCTGGGACATGTTTGACATGTTCAAATATTAAATCCGACGATTCGGTTCGACTTCAGTGAAACTCACCAGTGGCCGCTGAGTGGAAATATCAACTAGCTGGTCAATGTCTGGTCTGCAGGCGAGTGGATTGAGCGAAACTTGCGATTCCAATGCATGCACCGCCTGCCGGACAGAGTGAAGAAGTGATGGAATGAATACAAACAACCCCTTCTAGTTGTAAGAGGATTTTGAGAAGATAAACCGTGGTGTACGCAGATGTGAGTGACGTACGAGCTGCTTCCCTTGGACAAAAAAAACGCACGAGACTACCATACTACACAAATGAAGTTGGTCCACGTTTAAAAAGACAATACATTTCAATTTTTTTTTCAAAAACGCTCATATACACTTGTGGTCCAAAGTAATTCAAACAAATAGTAGGTAACCAGTATGAATCGTTCGGTTGTAGCATCCTTTCGGTGCCTAACTGCTTCGCCACCCGAGGTAAGCTGGGATGCTGCCAGGTCGCCCAGGCCTAGTCAGGGTAAGTCGAGAGGCGGAGGTCGGATCCGAACAACGGGCCTTCTGGTCAGTAAATTCGCGCTCTAACCACATGGGCCAACTCGCCCCCCAAAATGTGACAGAGGTCAGATAAGTAAGCCGGGGCTAAAAGCTCACTTCGACGAATACGATTTAGCGCACAGGTATGTATGGGACCGATGAAATGAACTATTTCTTTCACGAAATAATCATCATCATCACCATCAGTTGTAATAACCGCGTACTTGTCATACAGTGGTTCTAGCTGCCACAGTTCCGTTCACCGATGATTTTGGGAGGTGAGGTAGGTAGCTGCGCAAACCTTAAACAAAATAACACCTTTC
>NW_008752095.1:18223-23066 GCF_000715545.1 Opisthorchis viverrini | reverse complement strand
GTTTGACCATCGATGTCTTCGGAGCATTGCCCGAATCTGGTGGGAACACCGGATCAGCGATTCTGAAGTACGTCGAATGGTATTCGGGAGAAATAAACGTGCACTCCCCTTGATCGGGTCCGAGATGGCAAGAGGATCACCACCTAGTTTTACTTCGCCTGCTTAATATCTTCGCAAACGTGTCTTCGAACAGATTCAGGTTGCCTGGAGATCTTTCTAACCAAAAAGCGCCCTCCTTGCAAGTGTAATCAATGATAAATATGACGTTCAGGCAAACAGCCAAGCATACAATTGGAACAGAAATTAGTCGGATCGTGGAGTGGTATGTTCAGGCGCAATTATCTTCAGCCCATCAGGGATGTTTAGAGTTGACCATCGGAAAAGAAAGTGGTCTGGTTCATTCAGATAGACTATCATCGGACAGTTTTCCAACAAGCAGACTGACGGGGGAAGCTTCCGTTTAGATCGCATTACAGGATTTCCTCCCTTCACACACGAAAGGCTGATTGATAAGTGGCACAATACCCCATTCAAAGTCTATATCGTCGGAAGTATGAACCTGAACGGTGAGCGCAACTATGCGCATACGCAGACATCTTTAAGTTATTCACGACATCGGTCAATGGAAAATGTCTTGCTCGAACGATGCAGTACAAAGCCACACATTGGAAAGCCTGGGAGATGACAGATCATATCGGTATCCGTGGGAGCACGCTTCTTTTTCGTCCACTTTGCGGACAACCATCCGAACACATTTATGGCATAGGGGAAATGTTGTTTTGTCCTACACGGATGTCAGAGCCCGCTGAAGAACATTTGTTGAGACGCGAACGATGTAGACTGCACTGACAGTACATGGTGGACAACTGTACCGCACAAGAGAATGTTACTGTTTAGTAAGTTAGCCACAACCGGAGCGGAATGGTGCAGTTCTAAGAGAAACAATAGATCACTGTATCGCTGCATCACAGGATCAACATGGAACGCAATTCAGATTCATTCTAATATCCAGTGAGAATGACACTAACAGCAACCTGCGCGCCAATGTGACGCGTAGGCAGCAATCTCTGTTTGCCCAGTGGAAGAAACAATGGACCCTGATACCCATGCATTTTCGATACTCCTGAGCCGAGAATCGGAAACTGATGGTGACTGGCTTATCGTGGAAGGAAAAAGGTCAACAAAAACTCTGATTCACACGAAAGCAACACAAGACAGACAGACATAAAGGGAGTGCGTTTGAGATTTTCCCCCATAAATGAAACTATTTGTTGCTCCAATTATCATGGAAAAGTTGGGACCGGAACTGCAGACAGAATAAGCTCCGGGCCTCCTAGATTTTGAAAAAAAGAGACACTGAACAGTCACTGATTAGATGATAAACTTATCGAACGCATTACGCACCTCAACGCACTCAAATCCTTAAATTGTAATGATGTGAACCTGAAGCGGCTATTTCAAAAGTCCAACTAATTGAGGCATAACTCAAGACGTACCTGCACAACCCGATTAGGCTGCGAAAACGGAATCACAGATTCCGATTCGGTTGTCAACGCTCGTCCACCGCGGTTGGCTGAAGCCAGAGCTTCTTTCAATTTGACATAGGATTCAAGTTGTTTCATATCCACATCTGTGGGAAATCTTAGAGTCTGCAGTTTGAACTCCAATTCTCTCACATCTGTAGAGAGATTAACGGACCAATTGAAAGTAGGACACTAGGTTTGCACTTAGAAAAACGTTCACTTGCTGGATAGACCTATTCATCGGCTCGGTGGCCACTTGAAGCTCCGGACCTAAACGGACTGGAATATAGAAGTGGATTTTAAACTTGAAGACCTCAATTTGGAAACCCTATGAATGGGGTTAGTACGAAGCAAATAGGTGAACTCCTAGGCGATGGTAGCCGGAGCAACATCCTGGAAAAAGAGGATTCGGGGGAAAAAAGAAACAATAGATCACTGTATCGCTGCATCACAGGATCAACATGGAACGCAATTCAGATTCATTCTAATATCCAGTGAGAATGACACTAACAGCAACCTGCGCGCCAATGTGACGCGTAGGCAGCAATCTCTGTTTGCCCAGTGGAAGTAACAATGGACCCTGATACCCTGATACTCCTGAGCCGAGAATCGGAAACTGATGGTGACTGGCTTATCGTGGAAGGAAAAAGGTCAACAAAAACTCTGATTCACACGAAAGCAACACAAGACAGACAGACATAAAGGGAGTGCGTTTGAGATTTTCCCCCATAAATGAAACTATTTGTTGCTCCAATTATCATGGAAAAGTTGGGACCGGAACTGCAGACAGAATAAGCTCCGGGCCTCCTAGATTTTGAAAAAAAGAGACACTGAACAGTCACTGATTAGATGATAAACTTATCGAACGCATTACGCACCTCAACGCACTCAAATCCTTAAATTGTAATGATGTGAACCTGAAGCGGCTATTTCAAAAGTCCAACTAATTGAGGCATAACTCAAGACGTACCTGCACAACCCGATCAGGCTGCGAAAACGGAATCACAGATTCCGATTCGGTTGTCAACGCTCGTCCATCGCGGTTGGCTGAAGCCAGAGCATCTTTCAATTTGACATAGGATTCAAGTTGTTTCATATCCACATCTGTGGGAAATCTTAGAGTCTGCAGTTTGAACTCCAATTCTCTCACATCTGTAGAGAGATTAACGGACCAATTGAAAGTAGGACACTAGGTTTGCACTTAGAAAAACGTTCACTTGCTGGATAGACCTATTCATCGGCTCGGTGGCCACTTGAAGCTCCGGACCTAAACGGACTGGAATATAGAAGTGGATTTTAAACTTGAAGACCTCAATTTGGAAACCCTATGAATGGGGTTAGTACGAAGCAAATAGGTGAACTCCTAGGCGATGGTAGCCGGAGCAACATCCTGGAAAAAGAGGATTCGGGGGAAAAAACTTGAGTGATTTCACAGAGTAGAATTCCGGCTAGCCTTCATCAACACGGTTTTGAAGTTCAACTGCTCCTGCTCAATCCATGAAACAGCAAGTCACAAAACAAGGAACAAACAACACAAGCAGCTGGAAATTGGCAACCAGATGTGAAACATGTCACTCGTCAACAGAAAGTTGGTGCTTCGATGCAAGCTCAACAGTGCTGAGATGAGTTGAACCGATTGTGCCCACTCAATGATAAAACTGTCACCGATCCGAACCCCTCTAGGAGAAACAAAAAGTCGTGGGACCAGAAGACCAAGTTCACTACTTACATTGTTCTGTGGACCTGTTTTGGAAGTGATAGAAGCTCTTTTCTAGCATCAATTCGGGAGTGATGCCTTTCACATTCTGCAAACTGAGAATCATACTGTTGGTCAGGTAGAAGGCAGAGTCCAAACGATCCGGTTCACCTAGAAGAAGTAGTCTGGCCTCGGCTGCGGAGATTTCGTTGTTCAACATAAGAATTACTGTGCCCAGATCGTCCTTACCACGACGACCGGCACGTCCAGACATCTGAATGTATTCCGCCGACGTGACAAGGCGGTATTTGCGTATATCGAATTTCTGAGTGCCGCCAAATAGCACTGTCCGAGCAGGCATGTTCAAACCCATGGCAAATGTTTCAGTGGCATATAGGACCTGGTAGGCGAAACAGTATCGACAAAAACAGAGAAGTCATATCTTTGAAGTGAGGTTTACTGTAATGAAAAATGGTTCAGCTGCAGTACCGTTTGGCTGCCCAGCTGCCATGCCACCCGGAGGAATCGGGAGGGCTCAGATACTGTCAGGTCACTTAAGTATAGACAGGAGAAGAGGATACGCAGAGATCGGGTTCGAATCGCGGACCTTCCGATGAACAAATTCGCGCGCAAACCACTGAGCCACCTCGACCCGACGTTTATTCTACTGACTGCGAGCAAACAAGAAACATCAACTGACCGTACACAGCATACGTGACCCAATATCACGGAAAACGGTTGTATATACGTAATAGCTCAAACGGGACACACCGGAGCATGCAACCGCGGCAACTAGTTCAAGGCAATCGAGGACATATCCCGGCATGTCACAGATGAAAACAAACCAAGTCAAATACGCAACGGATTGAAACTTCATTCAGTGAGTTAAAACGATCGCAGAAGGGACTAATATAACAGAGCTGCATGATGTATTTCACCAGTCAGTCCTGCGAGCACATAGTACTACGCGCACTACATAAATATGGGCGCATTCGTCACGCAAAGGTAGATCAGTATGGTTCGTTGGGCTGCAAGCTTTTGATATGTTTCCACAAGGTCTGGAACACAACCGCTACATAATTATACCTATATTCCAATCGCCATCATCATCATCAACAGCATGACATCTGTGTTCAACGCCGATGCTTCACTGCCGTACAACCATGACTTATTTGAAAGCCTTATTGTAAAGAAAAGAGTAAAGGTGGACGGGGAAGGGAATTAGTGCTAGCTTAACACAATCATTCCGAGGTGCCTACGCCTCCAGATATTCACTCAGGCGATCTGGAGAGAAACTCACAAGAACGCCACTGACAACGGCTGGCAGCCAAATCTTGTAGAGTCTCCAACCAGGCACACTGAGGATCATGCGGTCCTCATCCTGGAAGGCGAGTAGCATCGACAGCACCCAAGCTTTTCGTGATCTTCTTCATACTTCTCTGCCAAGTCAAGGGTTGGTCACCTCTCTGTTTAGGTCACCCTGAATTGGATATGGAAAACAGCACTCTCTTCGGCAGACGATGGTTCGGCACATGCAACACATGTCCCAACCAACGCAGCTTCTGGTGCTGGACATATTCTTCAATCGAAGTACCCGTTACACAACCGAAAACACGCTTTCTAA
>NW_008752095.1:4005-18095 GCF_000715545.1 Opisthorchis viverrini | reverse complement strand
CCGAGCCTTGCAGATTCGTGCATTCACCCCATCTGTCACACTACAATCAGAACTAATACAACTTCCAAGATACGTAAAGTGCTCCACAACTTCCAGTACCTCTCCCTGGATTGTAAGTGGCGTGTTCAATGACTGCACCTCCACTAGCATGACCTTACATTTTGTGGGTGCAAAGTGCACAGTAAAAGGACGGTCAGTTCATCCAAAAACACCTGTGCCCTCTCCTCCCCTTCGCAGATGAGGACGATGTTGTCTGCGTACTCCAGATCGACAGGGTTTTCTCCACAGGCTATTTGAACACCAGGGTTTTGGAGACCCACCAGCGTTCATCTCATTATTTCATGTATCACGAATTTAAGGACTTCTGGTCAGTGTAAAATCCGAATTCCAATACAGATCTCGTTTCTGGAAAGGAAGTCAGTCTATGCTGAAACGCCGAGAAACACTGTACCGCTGTTCCATCCTTATGAGGGATCATCAGCGATGCACATCTCACGAAAATTCAGGGGATTGTCAAACCTGTGAACTCTCGTCTAGTGGCTTGAACACTTAACTGTTTGGCCACAAAGGTGAATGCTTGGCAAAAGGGACTTATGTGCTGAACATCAGCCGTACTGCCGTTACCTGACGACGGTACCACGACCTTCCCGTCGTAATCGGGATTGAGTGCTGTAGGGATTGTGCGGGCTAAACAGACTGGAACGCCGATGCTAGAGGTGTATCCACACCAAGGCCAAATGCTAGCAGTCTTCGTATTTAGAATAACCATGAAGCAAGGCCGTCTGGAAGTAAAGGTGTACTGTGGGAAATTGAAGACAGTGAGGTGTTTCCACTAGGCGACCAGCATGTCCATTTTCATGGGATCAGCGATGCTGCCTTCTACGAAGTAGGGACGAAGAAGAAAAGCTCAGTACTATAAAACCGCATACCCTGATCACTCAACAGTTAATTGTGGCCGGTGCCGGATTATCCAAAACAATGAACCTTTCTGTGAACCCGATATGGCTCTATTTGCTATACATGGCGGCATCTATGCCTTTGTTCCCTGAACTTTCGGACTATGCCAGCCCATTCCGCCACGTTGGTCAAAACTGTGGTCGTTGGATCCTGGAAGAGTGCCCCGTGAAAAATGCTTATGTCACGCGGGGCGAAATTTGAATCAGCAGCTCAAGCTGGGGTATCTCAAACTAACCATTTTCCTTGGTTTAAAAACCCGGGAAGTATCACTTGCTTTCACACATCCGTACTACACACATCAAAAGATGCAATGCGGCTAGCTCATCTGCAAAAACCCAACCATTGTACTCTGTTCAAACTAACGCGCAGCAAAATAAATCAAAATGATCCCCCACTAAATCAGAATCTCCGATACACGTGGTAGTCTTCAGTGTCCGTACTCTTTGTCAAACTGGACAACGGACATTTCCTGATTAAACCTTGCTTTCCTTGGTGTCAATAGATGCCATGACTCCGAAACATGTATACAAGACTCCAGTGCGGTCGTGCGCTTCAAGGCAATATAGGGTGAGCTCAGAAGTACCACATTTCCGGCACCTGGTGATGCCAATACAATGTCGGTGTTGCAGTCAGCCTCACGACTGAAAACATCTTACTGGACTGAATCTCACTGAACAGTCTTCTTTGTGCTGTGCGGTTGTGTACTTCAATTAGGATTAACGCGTGGCGATGTGGTAAATCGTGCTAGTCCGTCGTCTTAGTATGAGCCTCGAAAGACTGCGGTCGTGTATGTGCGGAGCGGTTTTACCGAGGTCTATTGCCACTGCTTCGGTGAGCAAGAAGAACGGATATGGCTATCCTGGTGAGTAATAGGAACCCCCGAATTGAACGAATTAGCTGGGAGGAAGCGGAATTAGTTAGTGAATTTGAAGTCGATGCTTAACGATCAAATAGCGGGAAGCGACTAGTTCAATGGCGTACTGGAGATCGTCGGTTGCTGGTCAGTACGCACTTTCAGCACGAGCGTTCACATTTAGTTACTTGGGGGCTACCAACCAGAAGCCAGTTATGGACTCAGTTGCATCGTGTAGCTGACAGTTATCGACCACTGGCGTTCTTTCTGGGACACGCAACTTCACTATTCGCTCGGGGCGAGATGGCGCAAGTGGTTAGAGCGCGAATTTACTGACCGGAAGGTCCGTGGTTCGAATCCGACCTCCGCCACTCGACTTCCCCTGTCTAGGCTTGGGCAACCTGGCAGTATCCCAGCCCTCGTGCTTCCTTCGGGTGGCATGGCAGCTAGGCACCGAAAGGGTGCTACAGCTAAAGGCGGTTACCGGTTCGATGCCCCATAGGATTGCAAATTCCAAAGCAGATCAGGTCTGTCCATCAACTTCTACGAGTCTCAGTAGTTCAACAGTGTCCAGCGGACGTGGCTGGAAAGCTACTAGAAACACAAAACCACACTAATGACGAAGAGAGGGTTGAGGTTGACCGGAAATGGGCGAAGGAAACTATGATCTCAACTTCTAGAACTGTCCGACCAAGCCACTCAACTCGGAAAAATGGATACGGGATATAACGACAACCAGCTAATCTTACTGCCACCAGGAAAGTAGTATCCCCAACTAGCGGCCAAGACGGTGCACGCAAATCCACCAAGCGCCGGATAACAAAAAGCCTGAAGAACTGCGAAATTGAGGAGGCGGAGAAGACCTTCACTACAGACGACAGCAGCGACCTGTTTCGGCTGATCCGAACAAATGGCTAAAAGAACACAGGTTTTAGCGAAACTATTTGCGAAAAAGATCGAAAGGTATTTGACTCGATAAAATATCGCCTTGAGTGACGGGCCGAATACTCTAAACAGCTCACATGGTCTCCTTAAATACCACCTCTGCAAGAAACTACATCAGCCGGCCGTCAACGACGGAAATCCAAAGTGAAATATCACTTCACACTTCAAAGGTGATGAAGCCCTGGTAAGCGGAGTGACGATCTCAATAAGTATCGTTGGAACGAAAAGAGATCACCTGTGGAATGGAACGCCTCGATCGGCATCCCAGTCTTCTGAAATTACGCAAAAACGCCATACAGAAACTATCCTGGCATCAGCCTAGCAGGCGTCGTATCTAAGGTGCTCTCTGATATTACTTTGCATGAAGAACTCATGCTCCAAGGATTATGCTGGTTAGGGCATGCACTTCGCATGCCACAGGACCAGCTGTCTCACACAACTTTTTCCGCCCAGCCCTGTGCTGAGTGCAAGCGACCAAGTGCTGCACATCCTATGGCCTGGCAACGAATGTATGAGAGCACGAACAAGCAAACTCAGTCAGGTCGTAAACTACTATCTCTCTGGATGGGAATGGCTGGACATCAAAGCTCAATGACAATGACAGGCGAGGACCAATGAAGCAGGCAGTGGGGCTCATGCGTCAAATCTATTGCCTGCAATGCGTAGCCGGCAAGGTCAACCATTTCTCAGAGTAATATAGAATACGAACCAATTGACTATACCATCACCGTTAACACTAGCCCCGATCTCTCATGCTTCCAATTTTTCTGTGACCGAAACTGTAGCACCTGGATGGGTGAGTTAGCCCAAGTGGTTAGAGCGCGAATTTACTGACCGGAGGGTCCGTGGTTCGAACCCGACCTCTAGCTCTCGACTTCCCCTGCCTAGGCTTGGGCAAACTGGCAGTATCCCAGCCCTCGTGTCTCCTTCGTGTGGCACGGCAGCTAGGCACCGAAAGGGTGCTACAGCTGAACGGTAGCACCTAGAACCTTGGTCATGGTTTATAGTTGTTAGGCTAAATCGAACTCGTGACATGTGCAAACGATACCTAGAACGCCAAGGTGAATAAAATCCCTCTGAACAGGTGCATTCTACTAGTGAGGCTATTAGCATCCACACAGCTTACCTTAATCAGACCTTTGGTAAATAAAATTTCCACTATCTCTTTAAGAATTGGGATCAAATCCCCGTGATGTATTCCAATACCACGACGCAGTACGGACAGCAGCGTTTGCACCTGAGGTAGACGTTTGTCTTCCGCAGACAGAACATCAATAGCATCATTGAAAATCTGGTCAACTTCGGCTTTTTCGGTATCTATGGCGGAGAAAAAGAGTCTTGATATTATGTTGTCTGATCGGACAGCTGCAACCACTGTACAAACGCGTACACCGTTTTATATTCGTTGTTCTTAACAATAACAAAATCAGAGGAAGAACACAAAAGTTGACCGTAACTACGCACTTGAGACAACGTAACAGAGGAAAGGTAGAGGAAAGATATGGATGATCAACACTAACGAAGCTAACTGGGGTGAACAGGAATGAGGTAATCAAGAACAGTAAATCAGTCAGTCGATGCTGCTTCTGTCTGATTAAAATCTGGGAAATTTAGCAGTTTGTGGTCACGACATTAACCGGTTTAACTGAACCAGAAAGGTTGCAACTCAGGGGACGTTGTCCAGGACTCACTGAAGTCCCTTGGTTACAAATTTCTAAAATCATCAAAGTAGGTTTCAGCTATATGGACACATAAGAAAATACGTCACCCTTGTTGTATGAAAGGTGCGAATTGACTACCTACTCACCAGTGTTGTAATTCATCTTATTCAATTGCGTACCAAGGAATTCGCAGTCCTTTATGCTGAACAAGAAAACAATGACCGGTCCCAGGTTCCGTTCCATCACGAGGTTGACCAATTTGGCACAGTCGGATTGTGTACCTAGAAACCGATAAGGAAGTCCACCATTGAGATAGATGACTGGTGTGTAGTAACAACTGGACAGAAAGAGACCAGAGCCCAAGGTTACCAAAGTGGTGTGTGGTTCGAACCTAAACCAGACTTCTCGATGCTGTTGCCCGCGCTCGGGCTTGGACAGTATCTGAGGTCTTGTTCGTTTTCTACGTTGAACGGTAGCTATGAACCTAACCGACCAGACACAACATCAATTTGCGTACACATTGACAGTCAGTTAGCCGCATGCGTTACATGACATCTAGGAAGTGACGAACAGCCAAAAACCAAATAATGTACTCGGTTTCGGACTACGACAACAGAGACCCGGATAAGTTTAATAAACGATGATAAGCGGATAAGTTTGGTCACAGCAGTTCAAACAAGACAGACCAGCACAGGGACAAATATGCCTAATACAGAGTCAGGACAAGAAATCTCCCGTAGTTAAAAACCGTCCGACGTTGAGTCGCTGTGTTTTGGTCACTGTATCAGGCGATGGCTGTACCAAGTCAGGCTCGTGGTTAGAGCGTGAATTTACTGACTGGAAGGTCCTGGTTTGAACCCTACCTTTACCTTCCGACTTCTCCTGTCTAGGCTTGGTCAACCGGGCAGTATCCCAACCCTCGTACTTCCTTCGGGTAGCATGGCAGCTAGGCGCCGAAAGGGTCTTACAGCTGAGCAATTTTTTCGATAATTCCCAGCATGTAACATCCGAAGCTAACGCCTCATTGCAGGAGGCCGAAAACAGACAGCGAGCTACTCCAAAAACAATAAATCACCTTACTGAACAGAAGTCGGGTGTTTTCACGAGGTTTAATTAAGGTGGGGCGGGTGTGCCCACCTAGCAAATCTGACTGGTATACGGAAAAGGGACGCGGCAAAGAGAGCCTAGTGTCATCTGAGGACATAAAATTGCCCGGTAAGCTTATATTCTTTCGACGGAAGTTCATCATTCATCTGCAGTCTACTGATGAGCCCTAGGTGGCCAAACTCTGCAGGATAGTGACGCGACTGCCAACTGTAGAGGCAAGGATGACGTTGCCAACTGCTGAGGGTTGTGTTACAAAGTAACATAGACAACTCAACGTTATGGAGGCGGAATAGGCCAAATGATCTATTTCGCAGTCACAGTCACTCGGTGCCCATCCGAGACCATGGTTACGTCCACCACAGTTGCTCGGCGCTCCCGAACAGCGATTAGGTCAGGCTTGATGAAAGACGTCGAAGTAGGTGCTCTCAACTCCTCGAAAACCGTGTATCCCAGGCGATGGAGACGTTTTGCGAGTTCCTCTGCAACCCGTTTATGACGAGCATTTCTAACATCAGGCGTGAGCCCGCAGGAGTGCAAAACATACACCAAACTCTCCGGTTGGCCACAGTTTCCACGACAGAAGATCGTCTAGCCGTCACGGCCACGCCGAGTTTGCATCGGAGCTGGATACCGCGGATTAACATCCGAGGAAACAATCGTTCTGGAAACACAAGCCATCGATTCGAAAGAGGCGAAGCGACCAATCCTCCTAAACTGCGACCGTCAACGCTGTTGTGCAGACTATCACCTCAACCAGCCACCAGCTCTTCCTTGGTGTTTACGCACGCACCATGAACCCGGATCGGAAGGCTGAGATCCCGAACAATCTTGCCAAATGCGAAACCGGTGACCGCATTGCGTAGTACTCGGCACCGGGTGGACAGAAGCTTTTCCATACGCGCTCTCCGCTGCATCGGAATTGTTGCGCTCAGACTTGGGATACCAAGTCCCTCACGTTGTAAACCGACATGGAGGTAGCTGATCAGGGTGTCCTTCGGTAGACGTAGCCAGCTGCGAATAGATTGTATGATTTGATTGTGCAATCTTTTGAGCGTGTTTCGGTGGACTTGGCCGAGCACGAGCGAATATGTCAACCTCGGTATCAGGTAAATGTTCGTGGTCTCCATTCTTTGATGCGGCTTCAACGGAGCAGTTGCTATCGGTGGTTAAAGACCGTCGAAAGTAAAGGGAATGCTCAAATATGTGACGGTGTTTGTCGGGCCCAGAGGTGTGATAAGTTCCTCGGCCAAGCAAAGTGGTTCGACTGAGATTGATGTCGCCGGATGATTCCTGTCTCCACAAATCAACATCGCTTTTATCTTTCGGGCGTTTATCTTCATACCAGCTCTTCCAAACTCAACCGCAGCAGCTTCAAACTTCTCTTAAAGGCGAACCTGACCTACCGCACACACGATCCACTCATCAGCAACGGCAAAATCATCTACTAGGATATCATAGAACTGGTATCCCGGGTGTGGCATCGACAATCCAAGAACCTCATCCGTTGCTATGATGAACAATAATGAGGAGAGTGGATCTCCTTGCCTCACACCTCTGTGGCAGTGAACCTCGGAAATGGGGAAAACTGCCAGAATTCCCATTGGACTGTGATGGTGCTCCAAACGCCTCGGCATATCTAACGATTATGTCGAACCAAACGCTTTCGAGATATCAACAAACGCCAAGCTGAGGTTAGAAGCAGTCGCTGAAGAGTGATAAAGCAGGGCATGCAACAGCGATGTGGCTTCCAAATAACCGTCTCGATGCAGAAATGCAAACCGAAGTGAGGGCAGTTGCAATAAACGACTTCATTGATCAGCGAGCACTTTATGAAAGCATCGGACAATGATGGATGACACGGAGATCGGTCTCAGTTGGTCCGGTGAAGTGGGATTTGGGGCCTTCGGAACTACGGTAATATCTGGGGGACAACCCCCAGATAACAAGAATAAATTGAAATACCCAGGGGACACATTAGCACTGAAGCGACGGAGCATCCTGGGCGTCAGCTTGTCCAGGCCTGGGGACGAGTTGCCCATAACACGGATCGTACGGACAGCATGATCTCCTGTAATTGGCTCGATCAGATGTTACTACTGCGCAACCTGGCCGGCTATCCACGTGTTTTGGAGCTGCGAACTCGTCTAGAAGTAGGCCACAGTTACCTTTGTATAGATCTTTCCATGATCCATCGAGCACAGCAGACGCTGCATCTTTACGTCTTTGGTGGTATGGGGTCTTGATGGTGGCATAGTTAGCTCGGTGGATCTACTTTCGATTGACCGCCATCAGATGGGTTAGCTGACGACGGGATACAGTTTTACAGGTGTGTAGAAATGTTTTGGAAGCGTGGAAGTCCGAAAGCGACAGGACTTGCTCCAGTTTCATAATGCCAGGCTGCAGACCTCGGACAAATGCCAGAAGGTCAACACTAGCAAGCGAACTGTCAGCATGGGATTCCAAGAGGGGTACGGCGCAATCTACGGTTCGTTTAAACCAGATGTTGTGGTCACCGGCTTCTGATGAGTAGGCCACTATTTGACCGAGGGTTCGGCGAGGGCCTCCAGGGGTTGATTCGCCTTGTTGTGCTTGACAGTTAAGCACTCGTAACCTGGTTTTGATGCTGATAGCCGATCGACCAGGAAAATACTGCTCCACTCTCGCGAACAGCGCGGTTTGCGTGTCTTAATACGGATTAAAATTGTAAGTCATCATCCTCATCATGAACAAGTACAGATATTGTGTGGATGCTTTTCTAGCTCAATAAGTAGTGAGACAAAGTCATCATCATCATCATCAACGACAGCATGACATCAGTGCTCAACACCAATGCTTCACTGCCGTACAACCATGACTTATTTGAAAGCCTTATTGTAAAGAAAAGAATAAAGGTGGATGGGGGAGGGACTTAGTGCTAGCTTAACACAATCATTCTGAGGTGCCTACACCTCCAGATATTCATTCAGGCAACCTGGACAGAAACTGACAACAAGAACGCCACTGACATCGGTTGGATGCTATATCTTGTAGTGTCTCCAACCAGGCAGTGAGGATCACGCGGTCCCCATCCTGGAAGGCGAGTAGCACCGACAGCACTCAAGCGTTTCGTGATCTCCTTCATACTCCTCTGCCAGGTCATGGGTTGGCCACCTCTCTGTTTACGCCACTCCGAATTGGGCATGGAAAACAGTACTCTCTTCGGCAAACGATGGTTCGGCATGCGTAAAACATGTCCCAACCAACGCAGCTTCTGGTGCTGGACACATTCTTCAATGGAAGTACCCGTTACACAACCGAAAACACGCTTTCTAACTGAGTGAGACAAAGTGCAACGTCTGGACAGAAAACTAAACAATACATTCAATCTCGGTAAGGAAGAAACTCACGCATTGTTCCTATTTTCCGTCCGAGAATACTTGAAACTCTTCGCGTCTCACCCGCAGCCTTCTGAAGAACCGCCAACGCGGCGTGAAAGTTTGACTCAAGGAATTCTCGCTAAAAATAATTCAGAACTAGAACATATTAGTTCTGAAAAGTGTCACAGATAAGGTGGATAGTTAGCACCAGAATACTCCCGCGGTTCAGTGACGTTGATGTTAAATTTAAGAATTGAATGCATTGAATCAATCAGCTAGCCGACGATGACCGACTTCAAGACACATAGACTCACTTGCTGGTTGACTACGAAGTGGATCTTATCTCCGCCGCACGGAAATACATACTGTTGAAGCGGTACTGGTCGACAGTCCGTGTAGACTACGTGACAGGGACGATTACGTAAGTAGACAATCCATTCAGCGAATTGCCGTGCATTCGGGATCGTGGCACTGAGAAAAACCAAACCAACAGTGTGCGGGAGAAGTATAATGGTCTCCTCCCATACCACGCCACGTTCTTTATCACGGAGATAGTGGATTTCATCAAATACTACCCAGCCGACTTCTCGAGTAAAATCCAATCCCCTGAAATCAGGTGATACATAAGGAATCAGGACCAGATTGCAAACACTACGGATTCCAGTACTGCTAATTACAAATAAAGTGTTGCCGGAAGAATCGGGGTATGCTAGTGCACGATTCGTACTAGAAACAAGCGCAGACAGTCTACTTCAAGGAATGAATCATTTAAGATCCGGCTCACGAAGAGTATATAGTGCCATGCTCGTCCTAATATAAACATCACTACCCATTCCGCTGCAGAGCCAAGTTGTTCGCACAATATTTTTAAAATCGGTTGCAAATAACAACCCAAACAAGAGGAAACAATCACCTCCCGGAAAATCATATTCCCGTTTTTCCGTGGTTTGTACACGAGGGTCATTGTGTTGAGGCATATAGTTGTGCGGGAGAATGACCATATCTCAATGAGAGTCACTAGCTAGGCTAACGAGGGTTTAAAGCAAAAAACCTAGCTTGGTGTTCACCTGCTAGACAAGGTGGCATGCGACAGATCATTTACGCAGTAGCACCAACCTAGCCCTGAGAAAACTCGCGCTGAATACCAAACTCGTATCGCCCAACTGCTACTTTGTGACCTATTACAGGACTGAACTCCAGCTATACGTACTGAAGCCTTTTCCCACTCCTAAGATAACTGGTATTCACCGGAACAATCTATCCCCCACGAGATGGGGGCTTGGAAGATTTGCCCGCCGCATGGTTACATTATGATGTGCATTTATGATAAATAATATAAAGCGATCAATCGGAACACCCGTTTAAACTTAGGAGTACGTGGCGGTCCCCGCGGCGTAAAACATGGCAAGGTGCTAGTCACAAACTCCCTGCTCAGGGTGTGGGCGCCCTGGCAGTATCCCAGCCGCTGCTCAGGGTATACAGACCCATTTTTCTTGACTACCCCAATATTACACTGGTGTCCCATTCACTCTTCTCGACAATACTCGCTTAGTAACCAGTTAGCCTTATTTTTATCGTAGTTTGGACCGATCTTGTAGCATGAAATCGCCTGGACGTACTGCCTTTCATCCTACTTTTTTCAGGACATCGTCTTCATCTGTAATCAGCAGCACATCATCCATTGGGCTGGGGCGAAAAGGGCACGGCAAAAGAAACTGTCGGAAGGTGTGCATAAAACACGCGGGCACTAAGGCATGTTATGTCACAAGCGAATCGGTCAACGAACATAGCATACCTTGATTAGAGACGGGACCACACAACTAAGCAATAATAATGCTAATGCCGGGTGGTAGGTTCGGAATGACGAAGTTTCAAGAAAATCACAAGACAGAAGACAATTAAAAGGTACCACACGGTGATAGGTGCGGTACGCTGGCAGCTGACAAGGATGGCATGGAAAAGCCTAGGAGTTGAAACATAAAAAGGCTATTTCAAAGGTTCAAACAGACAGAGATTTTATGCAGCACTGGTTACATGAAACTGAACCAAAATGGATGAGGAATTCTAACGAAACAACGCATTTAGTTAGAAGTTATTAGACCCTATGTGCACAACACGGCAGCGTCCAGCGTCAGCTCTTGAGTGCCCAGCAGCACTCACCGATAAAGCATTGAGCGCAAAACCTCGGTTGTCATAATTAACACGGCTGATTCCGGTTTGGTTGTGTTGTCTCCGGTCATCAGTCCGACATCCTTGAATTCCGCGTTAAACTCTCGAAATTTCTGATTACTCAGAGCCTTAATAGGCGTTGTGTAGATGACCCGTTGGCGCTCCCTCAAACTCCGAGCAACTGCGTACCTGTGAATTGGTGGCAGAAATCAAGGAATATGCGACTGACCTACTCGGCGACAGCCGTTTTGCCAGCAGATGTGTGTGCAGAAACAATAACAGATTGCCCGTTATCTATACACAAAATGGCTTGACGTTGAAAATGATCCAGCGTAAAAGGGTAAGTTTTCGCCATTTTCACAATTGGAGTTAGGGGCTTCAAGGGCTCGTTGGCCGGATACACGACCTAGAATCAAGACAAATAGTAGAGAAGCTGATTACCTCATGTAAGCAACCCTGTCTGGAGCTCAGTATAGAGGTTTGACATCTGAATAGATCTAGGGAGCGCTTGGGTGGTTCTGACGACATTGCAAACTCTCTGAAGTGGTTGGGATGCTTCGGTGTGCAGATTTTTCAGTGATCTCAAACTCGTCGACAACAAGTTTGTCTAAAAGCAAATGAAGCAATGTCAAAATGTCCTTCAACACTCTTGTTATTCAGCTTGACAAAATAATCCGTACAAACCATGTAACAATTACAAGGGTTTCAAGCTACTGACCACCAGTGTTACCGTATCATAGCCCGTTAGGTGGCTGTAGCGATTACACGAAGAGGTGGCGCGTAATGAAACGGAATTCTGAAAACAACACATCAAACATACCAGGTTTAGGTGATTGTGGGCATGTCTTGAATGGGCCCGACCGCTGTTTACCGAAAGAAGCGTCGTTTTTACTTTCAAGAGGCACGTTGGGGACTTGAAATGGTAGTGTGAAATGAAGACACTCAAGTCCCATGTGGTACTCACGCCATCTTGGCGGATGCTCACCTGCTTCTGCTGGCAAATAACTTTCAAGAGTTGGGGACTTGAAATGGTAGTGTGAAATGAAGACACTCAAGTCCCATGTGGTACTCACGCCATCTTGGCAGATGCTCACCTCACCTTGCTGGCAAATGGTGTGAAACCTTTCAGGACATGGTACATAACCGATCCCAGTGTTTACATTAACGCTGCCCTTATTCTGGAACGTCTTCCGTGGGAACAAAATGCTCCATTACAATTCTCTTAACTGTGTACCTTTTACTAATGATTTCTACCTTCACGAGTGTACGGCAACAGATAACCACTAGGTACTACCGATGCTATACGGTCAACGAAGAGGATTGTACCTAATCCTCCGTAAATGAGCCGGGGTGAAAATAAGAATTGAGTTCGGATTTCTTTTTGGCTTCATACCCTCCAAATCACCACATACGTGGTGTTGGGTTGGGGTAATCTGAAGTCTGTTCTAGGGTGGACAGCTGCTGTGTGAAGTGCAGAAAAATCTAAAAATTTTCAGGATTGTGAGCATATTATTAACCCACTATATAATAATCTACAACACAGCGTTGGAGGAGAGCTTATACTGTCTGCATTTCCCGAATTATTACACCTGTATCGGCGCTCCCACATATTGCGCCCCCCACACTGTAAACAAACTCGTAGAGAAAGTTCACACTTCTTGACTGAGGTTCATTTTTTGCTTGCACGACCGTTCGAAAATTGGACGAAATAATGTACCGGACAGCGACGACAACCGAACCTAGCGCGGTAAACACTGTAATGTGCCGACGGATGTCAAACTGCGCGCCATCGTTAATCACAATCTCTTTTGCCTACTTTCAGAAGCGGCGGCGGTAACGATGGTAGAAAATGAAGACATCGCTGAATACCGGACAGATGATTGCCCTCCCCAGTGACTACCATCGTTTGATGTTTATGCGCTTGTAACCCCTGTTTTCCCGCTGCTCACCCTCTCTCCTAAATCCCCACGTGTTCAGAGGTTCGGATAATAAATCGTTGAACCTACGCTGTTGTGCTTCTATGTGGACAGTTAGCGAGAGTTACCAACTTACTGTTACATCCAACTAATACACCACATTCTCCTTTTCAGCCCACCCGGCTGCTATCCTCAGAACATCCGCAAAGTGAGTTGAGATACTTTTATACACGCAGACATATTACAACATAATCAGTCGAGGGTGTATCAAAACAAAACGGTTTAAAAATGGCTTCATATAGCAATTCAATATCTCATTCCTTCTGGTTTCCTTAATTTGAGAATGCGTTTATGCAAAAACTACTATATTCGGATTGTGTGCATGACGGCTGACAGTGGTGGTAACTGTAGTGACCTGTAATCCCTTGTTACATAGTTACCAGTTTTCCTGAACTTAAACTACATTTCTAACTGGCGTACATATTTAATCATGACGTTTACTTTTAATGCCACCAATACAAGAGTTTCAGGCGCGACTTGCGAACTTCTTGCTGAACGCGTGTAGTTACGCCCGATGGCCTGTGTGTTGACTGCTGAACCAGTGGGCCTGGATCTCTGTGTCTGCGTCAACTGTTGAATGCCACAATAAATCCCGGTGACATTTCTCATCCGTGAATATATTTCCTACCGTGGAATACATAACTCAAACGTGAATCACCCGCGGAAAATTTCTAACGGTGAATAATTATCTCACAGCCGCTTACTGCATTTGGATCGCTGCAGTGGACTATTGCATCTGTAGTGGTAAACGGCCCTATGGAGTCTCTAGTGAACAAAGCAAATTACTAATGCAAGCCAGATACAAAGTCACAAGGAGAAAAATACAAGTAACTCTTGACTCACAGTTCAAAATGAGATTCCGTAGTTCCGTATTCCGTTGAACCACCACACCAAGAATAATTCTATCTTCCTGGTATCCCAGATCTCCGGTGATCGAAATATTAATCCACAAGTGTGAATATATTAATTCAGTGTTTGCAACTGAAATGTTTGTTCATGTGTAGTGTTAGCAGCGGTCAAATATAGCCAATCGGCGATCACAACAACAGTCACTCAGCAAAAGTCT
>NW_008752095.1:0-953 GCF_000715545.1 Opisthorchis viverrini | reverse complement strand
GGGGGCCTGTGTAATGTGCCGACGGATGTCAAACTGCGCGCCATCGTTAATCACAATCTCTTTTGCCTACTTTCAGAAGCGGCGGCGGTAACGATGGTAGAAAATGAAGACATCGCTGAATACCGGACAGATGATTGCCCTCCCCAGTGACTACCATCGTTTGATGTTTATGCGCTTGTAACCCCTGTTTTCCCGCTGCTCACCCTCTCTCCTAAATCCCCACGTGTTCAGAGGTTCGGATAATAAATCGTTGAACCTACGCTGTTGTGCTTCTATGTGGACAGTTAGCGAGAGTTACCAACTTACTGTTACATCCAACTAATACACCACATTCTCCTTTTCAGCCCACCCGGCTGCTATCCTCAGAACATCCGCAAAGTGAGTTGAGATACTTTTATACACGCAGACATATTACAACATAATCAGTCGAGGGTGTATCAAAACAAAACGGTTTAAAAATGGCTTCATATAGCAATTCAATATCTCATTCCTTCTGGTTTCCTTAATTTGAGAATGCGTTTATGCAAAAACTACTATATTCGGATTGTGTGCATGACGGCTGACAGTAGTGATAACTGTAGTGACCTGTAATACGTTGTTACATAGTTACCAGTTTTCCTGAACTTAAACTACATTTCTAACTGGCGTACATATTTAATCATGACGTTTACTTTTAATGTCACCAATACAAGAGTTTCAGGCGCGACTTGCCAATTTCTTGCTGAACGCGTATAGTTACGCCCGATGGCCTGTGTGTTGACTGCTGAACGAGAGTGTGTAGATCTCNGCGTCAACCGTTGAACGTCACAATAATTCCTCGTGACATTTTTCATCCGTGAATATATTTCCAGCCGTGGAATATATAACTGACACTTGAGTCACCCGCGGGAAGTTTCGATGAGTGAATATTTATCTCACAGCCGCTTACTGCATTTGGATCGCTGTAGTGGACT
>NW_008752094.1:365248-381703 GCF_000715545.1 Opisthorchis viverrini | reverse complement strand
CAAGCAAAATTTGAACTTGCGTTTTAATTCTTTAGACTGCGGCGGCATCGAGTGCTTCCTGTCAGAGGTAGGTCTGGAAGCGTCCATTAAGGATCCTTTAGGGGAGGCGTTGTACACCGTGGAATCATCATTTGCGGCGAAGCTCAACTCACTGGAGGACTGCCAGGATACTATGGGACGTTTTAAGTGGGTTGTGATTGAACCTAGATGTGACCCGAAAGTGTTCTTCACCAACCAGCGGCAGTCGTTTAATCGGGCCTTACCGAGACTGTACGGAGTGCCGTGCGAGCAGTTGCAGTCTGACAAGGTCAATGAACAGAGGCAGGCTGCGCTTTGTTTTCAATTGCGGTTGGCGAGTGCAACTTGTCAGTCTAGTGAGGGGCACATGGTGCATCGGGCACGGGAATTGACTGAGGTGTCATTGGCCATGTTACATTTTTGGGGAGCCGGGATATGTCAACAATGTAAGACCAGAATTACAAAACGAACTGAGTCGTCCAACTGGTTGCATTCATCCGGTGGAAGGATCCTCAGTAATCCGGGTTGTGTGGACTTTGCTCGCGTAAGCTGGGCAGTGAATGACAAAGTCCGCCCGCCGGGAAACAACTATACAATTCATGACGGTCGTAGATAGAAAACATGAAAGTCAACCCAGCTTGTACATTGGTATGTTACACGCAAAGATTTACCAAACACGCCAGCTGCCCGGGTCAATTTTATGGAGGCAAATAAAAATCGGTGGCAAGCGATCTCAATAGATTTGCTTTGCCATGGGACACAACTGAACTCAGACACATCTCTCGAGTATACTGATCGATTTCAACTGTATTGTGATTTCAACCGCATCTTAGAATTCTGTTCAGTGATGAGTTCGTTCATCCCTCTCGGGGCGCAAATTATTCGTGGTGGTGTCAGTGTCCCAAGGATAAATTACCTAAACATTACAGCACCCGAGGGTTGCCAGAACACCATATGCAGAAGTATGATAGTTGGCGCAATCGAAGTAAACGGGGCAAGCAAAATTTGAACTTGCGTTTTAATTCTTTAGACTGCGGCGGCATCGAGTGCTTCCTGTCAGAGGTAGGTCTGGAAGCGTCCATTAAGGATCCTCTAGGGGAGGCGTTGTACACCGTGGAATCATCATTTGCGGCGAAGCTCAACTCACTGGAGGACTGCCAGGATACTATGGGACGTTTTAAGTGGGTTGTGATTGAACCTAGATGTGACCCGAAAGTGTTCTTCACCAACCAGCAGCAGTCGTTTAATCGGGCCTTACCGAGACTGTACGGAGTGCCGTGCGAGCAGTTGCAGTCTGACAAGGTCAATGAACAGAGGCAGGCTGCGCTTTGTTTTCAATTGCGGTTGGCGAGTGCAACTTGTCAGTCTAGTGAGGGGCACATGGTGCATCGGGCACGGGAATTGACTGAGGTGTCATTGGCCATGTTACATTTTTGGGGAGCCGGGATATGTCAACAATGTAAGACCAGAATTACAAAACGAACTGAGTCGTCCAACTGGTTGCATTCATCCGGTGGAAGGATCCTCAGTAATCCGGGTTGTGTGGACTTTGCTCGCGTAAGCTGGGCAGTGAATGACAAAGTCCGCCCCCCGGGAAACAACTATACAATTCATGACGGTCGTAGATAGAAAACATGAAAGTCAACCCAGCTTGTACATTGGTATGTTACACGCAAAGATTTACCAAACACGCCAGCTGCCCGGGTCAATTTTATGGAGGCAAATAAAAATCGGTGGCACACAAGCGATCTTTAAGGGGGAAAGTTGTGTAACGGTGGATACTATGATGGGGGAGGACGAGTAGTATTTATTTTTTCGTGTCTCTGCCTTGATCTAATGGAAATTACGAAATTTGTAGAACTGCTTTGCAGCATTCGTTTATAATTGCGTGATAGTCTGTGAATAGGCAGGCAAGTTCGAGAAGATTCGTTCAAGAAGACAGTTTTTTCTAAAAACAGGGTGCATGTAAAATATTTACTTTTTTCCCATAGTTCCAAGGAATTGGTCACTCGAGGATCCGGTCAACACGTGACCAGGTGATGTGGTTTTCCGTTATTTAAGGACGAGCGGCGTCATATCCTCTCTCAGTGAGAGCTAATCACATCCCTGACTGGATGGTTAAGAGTTGAAACCACCAGCCGGCCAGTCAAGTGTTCTGTTACAAACTACCCAAAATTTCTTGAGATATGCACTGGTAATGATTTATAGGAAACATGAAACAGTTTTACAGTGCATTGCATCTTTCTTGGCGTAGACTGCCTATACACACTAGAAGAAACCTACACAAGATTTTTTCATGCTGTTAACAACTGGGGACTTCATCTATCCCTAGTGTAAATCCGGCCCTGAGGAGCAGTTCAAACGCCCCATCTGAGAAGAGCACGTCCTCAAAGCAAGGTCTCTGTTTGGTTCGGATCATTTTTGTTACCATTTTGGACCACAGTGTGATGCACTACTACACTGCGGATTGTCATCGCCTGTTGATTGACACGGCTTCCAACTAGACTCAATGCGATAGGTGTTCTCTCACTAATAGGATATTTATTTCCGCTGATCGACACCGGTCCATGACGTCAACGGACCACAACTCGCAGATGTCTGAGCAGGAGTGGTTACCATGGAATGGGTTGCCCTTGTCGTATCCCCTTTAATTAGTTAGCATCACTTACAGGACATCATATAATCCATCATCTCACTTCTCATCCCGAGCAGGTGGGCCCTCCGCCGAAGTAATTCATACAACTTGGTGCAACCATGGTGCACTATCTAACTGCACCCGATCATCGGCCTGCATCTCAAAGCACCCCATATCGTTGGAAGCACATCGTCAAACTCAGCAGCGTTCCAGGAAATAACGCCAGCTTTATCCAGACTCAGGAACGTTTCCAATTCCCTATTTTACTCACCGTTCTCAATACTGCTTCCATCCAACGAGCCAGCCGAAACCTTCTTTACACAGGATCTTGCCGTTGAAATGACACTAGCCAGTCCGACGATGAGTCTGTTGGCAAAAATCATGATCCGGGGGGCTGAGCTTCAGTGTCTGGTCTCGAATGCCAATCAGACAGTTTCACCAATTAAGGTCAACCGCGGAATTTGAGCTCTTGAGAAAATCTGCTATCAAAATCGTTTGCTCCATTTCTGGGCTGATGAGATACTCGTGCTGCATGGATCTGTCACATAAGCGCGTTGAGTGCATTGACAATCCGTCAATCTTTAGTTGGTATCCACCCATTGTTCTCACGGCCAGCGCGCACGGATTTCATTCAGCTCCGTCCTCCCCCCCCGTTTCAGAGAAACCCTGCTCTTGTATCAATCAGGCACAGCTCCCACGTCATGTCTATTTCAATAACGGCCTGTATCGTAACCTGCGTCATTGGGCTGACCGCAACCCACTCGGGAACAAGGAAGTTTTGCGAGGATTTTATTTACGAGTGGTTCAGTATGAGGACGTTGATTCTTGCAGTATAAATGCATGCCACACATGTAGCATCAGCCCATTTGAACGTGCCTCCGTGGCTGCGATCAGGTCGGTGATTCGGTCCGCCTTGTTCTTGAGGTCTTTCACTGTTGAATCATCCCGGTTCTCTGGCGGCTGCAATGTGGCCAATGCCTTTCGGTCAATTCGCGTGCCAGATGCACCAAGCGATCCTCGCTCAACTGACCAGTTGCTCCCGCCAACTGCAACTGGACATGAAACGCAGGCTACATCTCTTCAGTGAACTGGTCAGACAGCAACTGCCCGCATGACACTCCGCCTAGTCTCGCATGGCCCGATTCAACGACTGCTGCAGGCTGGTAAAGAACACTTTCGGGACAAACCCAGGTTCCATCCAAGCCGCACTGAACCGCCTCATAGCACCCTAGCGGTATCCCACTGTGTTGGGCCTCGCTGCAAGTGCTGCCTCCGCAGCGGACAAGTCCTCCTTTCAAAGACCCCTTCAGGACGCCTTCTCCAGGCCTCTGAGGAAAGTATTCAGTACCGCCAAATTACCCTGGTCGGTCTCCAGTCCAGCAGCCTTCGCAAACCTCTCGAAATACTCCAAGGAGGTTTGCACATATCAATCCTCAAAAGGCTGCGGCCACGGGATCGCCATCCGTATCCTGTAAGAATTAAAATTCCTGGATAAATTTCCAATTGGCGGCAACCAGATCAATAACTCAGATTAATTGCTTCGGGATTCGACATAACGGCTACGTAATGGACGGTTATGTTGGGTGGTATCCACCCATTGTTCTCACGGCCAGCGCGCACGGATTTCATTCAGCTCCGTCCTCCCCCCCCGTTTCAGAGAAACCCTGCTCTTGTATCAATCAGGCACAGCTCCCACGTCATGTCTATTTCAATAACGGCCTGTATCGTAACCTGCGTCATTGGGCTGACCGCAACCCACTCGGGAACAAGGAAGTTTTGCGAGGATTTTATTTACGAGTGGTTCAGTATGAGGACGTTGATTCTTGCAGTATAAATGCATGCCACACATGTAGCATCAGCCCATTTGAACGTGCCTCCGTGGCTGCGATCAGGTCGGTGATTCGGTCCGCCTTGTTCTTGAGGTCTTTCACTGTTGAATCATCCCGGTTCTCTGGCGGCTGCAATGTGGCCAATGCCTTTCGGTCAATTCGCGTGCCAGATGCACCAAGCGATCCTCGCTCAACTGACCAGTTGCTCCCGCCAACTGCAACTGGACATGAAACGCAGGCTACATCTCTTCAGTGAACTGGTCAGACAGCAACTGCCCGCATGACACTCCGCCTAGTCTCGCATGGCCCGATTCAACGACTGCTGCAGGCTGGTAAAGAACACTTTCGGGACAAACCCAGGTTCCATCCAAGCCGCACTGAACCGCCTCATAGCACCCTAGCGGTATCCCACTGTGTTGGGCCTCGCTGCAAGTGCTGCCTCCGCAGCGGACAAGTCCTCCTTTCAAAGACCCCTTCAGGACGCCTTCTCCAGGCCTCTGAGGAAAGTATTCATTGCCGCCAAATTACCCTGGTCGGTCTCCAGTCCAGCAGCCTTCGCAAACCTCTCGAAATACTCCAAGGAGGTTTGCACATATCAATCCTCAAAAGGCTGCGGCCACGGGATCGCCATCCGTATCCTGTAAGAATTAAAATTCCTGGATAAATTTCCAATTGGCGGCAACCAGATCAATAACTCAGATTAATTGCTTCGGGATTCGACATAACGGCTACGTAATGGACGGTTATGTTGGGAATATGCTTATGAATATGCGGTTATTTCACGATTTGTTTATATTTCGCGACCACGGCAAACGTGAACTGACTTGGTCGGTAACGAACTATCTACTGATTGTAGGTGTGAAAGCTCTGTAAGTGCTTGGTGTAAATCCACTGGCAGCGGCCGCTTAATAGAGTGTTGCAACGCATTTTTTCTAAAATCCAGATGTACCTTGATATATTCTTCGCACTTCTCATGCTTGTGAGAGAGCAACAGCGTAGTGGCCACTGCAGGCCCTAATCCCCAGAAATCAGTCAGACGTTGGAGGTGTCATTCGATTATTCCTTTGGGAGATTCTTCCGTTGGCGGTGCGCAGAAAATTATTGGTTTTTGGAGGTGCCGGAAAGTTGCAAAGTTGACTGAGCTAATGAAACGATGAAAGAGAAAAAGTACCGGAAATCTTCATAGTGACCCAGACGCACTCGATGCCGACGCACACTGACTGATTTGAAGACAAATTCATATGGGCAACTTCCCGACCGGGCGTAAACGTACCGTCATTTACATCAACATCCAAATATATCCACACGTCCTTCGTTCCCGACAGCTAAGAGTAAGGAGAAAGCAGAACTCCTTTGAACATAGTACTCTGAAGAAATAAGGTAACACATGTTTATACAAGGACGCTAACGGGCCTGTTGTGTACTCTCACCACCTCCTAAGCTAGATCAATACGAGTTCTCATTACTTGTATAAAAACGCTTCTCGAGCCCTTGAAGAGAATATCAAGCTTCTTCGTGGTCGAGTTTTATCATTTTATAGCCACAGTTTTGTGAGTAATTGATCAGGTAGCTGTTGATCTGTTCGCCGAGCTTCGCAATTGATTTGCATAAGTTTCGTCACCCCTCGAGGAGACATATTCAATGCGCTGTTAGTAAGCTACCAATATTCCAACACAGTCCCAGTTTTCCATGCAACTCCAACTTATATTTTACTGTCCTTTCTGAACACCTCCCGGTCCCAATGGCATTCTAAGCATTTGGTTGGTAAATGTGCTTCAGAATTTTCTCCCATCACGCCTCATCTGCTCCGTTTGTCCACCACTTCTCAATTACCCGAGTGTATGCCATATAAATAGTCATCTGACTTGGGCTACATAGGTGTTCCTGATGCCCTTAGGATCTCTTTTGCCTGGGTTGTCTGACAATGCCCTGCGAACCGTCCGAATTCCTTGGCTCCGCAAGTTCACTACAGTTGTCGCTGAAGTTTCTGTCTAGTCGCACACATTTTTGTCAACCATCGTCTGCGTTTTTGGTCAGTAGTGGTATAACCATTCACAATTGTGAGCCAGTGATGTCGCATTTACTTTGCAGTCATCAATTTTATAGTTCCATGGGTACAGAAATTGGTAGCCTAAGTAGATGCTCAGTATAACTTCCGTAAATGAATCTGGCGAATGTGACTCGATTGTTCGCACTGCGACATACATTCGGAAACTCATGTGTGACAAAAATAATGAATAAAACGTAATCTTCCAGTTAGAGTTATGTGTCACCCAAAAGAAACACTAGATATTGGAATTTGCCCAATTTAGGGCGGGAGCATTCGAAATGCCGGGGTCAATCTCGAAAGACAGACCTTCCAAACAGTCTCCTATTTTGAGTAGCGAGACACAGTATTCATGCTAGTTAACCCGCAGCCTAAAATGAACTTAACTGAACTTAACTGAAATGAACCGAACGGAACTGCACCGAACTTAACGGAACTGAACTAAACTGAACTGAGCCGAACTGAACTGAAGTGAACTGTACTGAATTGGACTGACGTAAGCTGTTCTGTACAGAATCCCAGCGACTCGACGCACAATGCATTATTCTGCGAAACCCTTGCGGGTAAAATAAAACATTTGGCGTCACATTGTTGCACTTCTTTGCATATATGCTCAGTCCAAACAACTCCCCTCATGTGCTGTCATTTCTTCACGATATATTTTAATCGACCTCATTTGAAAGTTGTTGGCGCACATTCGGCATTTAATTTTGTGTGCTATGGCTTCTGAAGTGGTTTCAGAATCGTTCATCTAGACATTTGTGGAGGTATCGTTTTCATCCTTCACGGCATTTAAGAAGACATTAAACGAATACATGATGGATAAGTTTGGGGTATTTGTGCGTTCATCCAGTAATCGAAGCACCAACGCTATTTCGCCTTACGAATGCTTCTACTTCAAGTGCAGCAGAACAAAGGAAAGCCGTGGAATCCGAAGAAGCTATTAAGCCGAGCGTATCTGCTAATAAACAAGTAAGCGAAGCACTACCTCTCAAGTGCGGTTTTGTCTACGGAGGCAAAGGATCCAACTGGCAGTGACCTCTTAGTTTCTTGAACACAATCACAAATCGCCAAAAATTCTGCATGATCTGCTTTCAGTTGATCGACACCCAACCAAAGACGAGTTTGGCACATGCAAGGCCCTGCTGTGTGCGTCGGTTAGATTCGTTAAGCTGTCTGGTATGCTCAAAGCAAGTTCTATATGGCTAGTTAGCTAGACATCGTGCACCCCCCAGCCGCATGTTAGTCGTGTGCGTCTGTTAGGTTCGCTCAGATGTTCGCTAGGATGGACGTATGTTCCATGACCCGGTAACTGTCCTAACTGCGTTGAACGACCGGCCTGTCATTATTCGTCCTGTGAATATATCGTGCAGTAGTACGTCGGATTTGTTGAAGCGTTTTTTCTAAGTCCGCCAGACCTGAGAATCCGGACGGTTTTTACCTGAACCCTTTAGTTGATATCGAACAATTTCTTGACCGCTAGTCTGATGAAAAATACAACCCGTGTCTTCTAACGGCAGCAGAGCACGATGCGGACCAGCAGCAGCTCATTTTAATTTGGCAGAATCACACAACATGTTGAGCGTCCGTTAGGAGCAGACGCTGTGGACAGACTCGATGAGGGTTTCGGTCTCGTATCCGGCTTTGCACAGCTCCATTAGATGAGCTGTTTGCTGAGGTCCCTCTGGGACCTAAAGGTAGAGAGGTAAGATGATCTAAGCTGAGAAATCTGTCCGGATATGCAAATGATATAATCACCACGCGTACGACGAGCCGAGGATCGTCCATGTCCTACAAAGTTTTGGACCAATGCTTAGGAATGCTATCAAAGGAACAAGGAAGTGTGTTTATACAATATTCACTCTAACGTATACCAACAGAATTGGGCATTCACGAAAAACGTGACAACCCATCTCCTCTGAAATCTTCTGAATTTAACTGGACATCGCTGACGGGTACTCTACTGAACTGAACTGACCTGAGCCTAACTGAACTTTACTCGGCTGAACTGATCTGATGTGAACTGAACTGAACTGATCTGATGTAAACAGAAACTGAACTGTAGTTAACTGAACTAAATTGAACTGAACTGAACTTAACTGAACTGAAACCTTCTAAACTGAAATGATCTGAACTGAACTGAACTGAACTGAGGTAAACTGACCTGAGGTGTACTGAGAAAACTTCATTCATTATGGTCATTTTCTCTCATTTTATAGTCCCAGTTTTCCATGAAACTCCAACTTATATTTTACTGCTCCTACTGAACACCTCCCAGTCCTAATGGTAATCTAGGAATTCGGTTGGTAGATGTGCTTCGGAGTTTTCTCACATCGCGCCTCAGCTGCTCCTTTTGTCTACCTCTTCTCAGTTATTCGATAATATGCCACATAAATGGTTACCTTACTTGACTAGCGAAATTAGAATGAGAAAGCCGGGAAGCATCCAGGCCAGTCAATCATTCAACCAATTTAGCAAAGGCCGATGAGAATGCCTGCACGCCACATAAGCAGGACCGTATGTGACCAGCATTCAAGCATTTCATAAAATCACGAATGATGTTCACCGGCGTTCAATAGACACCTATTTGACGACCAGGATAAATCATATTTATTGCTCTTCAAATTGCGCGGGGCTGTTGAAACTTTTGCACTCGCACGCACTTACTCACTCGTTCGGAATACATTTTTGTGTACCATTTTCTGTAAGTTCTTTCTGGCAGCAGGCACTGAAGTGGGAATAGCGGTGTGATAGAACAGTATCATCCCTCTTGTTAAACTCCCAGAACGAAGTCTAGTTTAAGAGCGCCACCAGTGGTGGCGAAAAACTGAATCAAACGTTCGCTAAGTTTTGTGTGTAAACGAACTACTCCGTTTGCCGTCTGAGTTTGGGTGTTGGCTGATCGCCCAGCCTCTGCTGTTTTGTTTGTATGCGTAGGGTGCCAGTGAATCGCCAGCGTGAAACGCTGAGCACTTCTGACTTTTTATCACACAGAGGCACAACACGGAAGGTTGCCGGGCCGGGAAATCCATTGTTCTTGGTCTGCCTATCGCATATTCCTTGAATCAGTAGACCTATTTACGAACTAGCGACCGACGACGCATTTCGAACTGATCTGATGTAAACAGAAACTGAACTGTAGTTAACTGAACTAAATTGAACTGAACTGAACTTAACTGAACTGAAACCTTCTAAACTGAAATGATCTGAACTGAACTGAACTGAACTGAGGTAAACTGACCTGAGGTGTACTGAGAAAACTTCATTCATTATGGTCATTTTCTCTCATTTTATAGTCCCAGTTTTCCATGAAACTCCAACTTATATTTTACTGCTCCTGCTGAACACCTCCCAGTCCTAATGGTAATCTAGGAATTCGGTTGGTAGATGTGCTTCGGAGTTTTCTCACATCGCGCCTCAGCTGCTCCTTTTGTCTACCTCTTCTCAGTTATTCGATAATNATCCAAAACTTCTCTGTAGTAACTAGATAATGCTCTCTGACGAGGTACATCGATTTAGATTCTGCATTTCCCTATCATCGTTTTGCATCAGTTGGGTCACTTGGCGTTTATTGGTCACTTCCTGAGCAGGTATTCTTCTTTCACTGGTAATCAGTCTCGCCGTTCCGCGCAACTTGTTCCTCCAAATCTTCTTTGGAATGGCTGGATTATGGTCCTGGACTAGATTTATCTAGCTTGGAGTCGGTGCAGCCTCACACGCACAAACAATTCTCGCGTGCGTAGACAAGTTAATGAATCTAATACAACTTCAGCTTGCGAGTGCCGTTAGAAAACAAAACAGATGATTCCAAACGACTCCATCGCAATCCAATTGTTAGACAGACTGACGCCTTCCCAACGACTTCAACTAGCATTCTTTGAGGTTGTAACGGACTGGTGTGAGTGGAAGACGACTGGAAGGAGAGCGAATAGAAAAATTGAAATTTGAGCAGTTGACAGATGACCGATAAACTGTCCCACTTCTGCCGATTCATTGGCCTATTTTTAGTTGTCCTGTACATCTAACGTGCTTAAGTGCGTCCGATTGGTGAAGGCGTATTGATGAGACAACAATGCCGGAGAATCGGGACGGTTTTGGCTGAATTCACTGGGTTTTTATCGAAAGATTTCTGGACAGCTAGTTCGATGGAAAATACAACCCATGTCTTGTGTCGATGTCAAAACACGGTACAGACCAGGTGCAGTTGATGTTATTTTGGTAAAATCAGACGACAGCGCGCGTGTCCGTTAGGAACAGACGTTGCGGACATATTTGATGAGGGTTTCGGTATCGTACCGAGCTTTGCACAGGCCCATTAGATGAACTGCGTGCTGGGATACCTCGGAAATCCCAGGATATAGATATAACAAATCTCAGCTGGGATATCCTAATAGGCATGCAAGCAAAAGATCCCTCACGCTTAAAAAAGACTGTGGGTCATGCATATCCAAAACAGGTTTGGACTCATGGTGAAGAATGCTTTCAACCGAACAGGAAATTGTGTTCACACAAGATTCATCCTAACGTCCCTCAACAGAATTCAGCATTCCCGAGAGAAAATGGCCATTATGCCAAACAGTGGAGAAGATTTGCAGTGAGGCAATATTAGGTCGGAGAATAAAAATTGTATAAATGGGTGGTGTTGTTCAGTATCAGCATATCTGATTTCTGGACATTTTGAAGCGTTTTGATATAAGTTCCGCCGCTGAATGAGGAGAAAACGCAAAGTCTTCAGCCACAGATGAGTGAAACGGAAGCTACGAATCCAAATACGTAGTACTACTGTGACCGATTTCGCCCGTCTTAGGGTCCATCAGGTAGTCGAAGTTCCCAGTATTCCGTCAGCTTTATGTTCTACTTGAACCAAAATTGGGCAAATGCATCCACTTGCATACGAATTTGATTTTGCCAAGACGAACAACTGAATTCACTTGAATATCGCTTATGATGGTGCGCTTTAACTCTGTGCTCAAATCAAAAAGAAGATTCACGCGAACTCGGGAAGTGCGCCAACCTGATGAGCCCCAAGAAGGGCAAAACTGTTCCTGAGCCGTCTAAAAGCATTCGTCAACCATATAAGTAGTTCGGTTTCTGTTGCTAATCTTGCTGTGCGGATAATCAGATATTTGAAATGGCGAGAGACGTCCAGGATAAGATATGGTTCTGGTTGCAATAACTATCGAACGTGAATGTGGATGAAGAGAAAACAATCAAGACGGTTTCATGAATTTTCGAAATCAATCAGGCAACTTGGTGTGTTGATAATTCACCGAAATTATATAAGTTGGTCATCCAGACAGATAAGTGTCTGGGTTCTAGGTGGTTAACCATGCTCCAAAATTAGATCATATCTTATGAAATCAAACGGAACAGTGTTATGTCTGTGCGTTTTATTGGATTTCCCCTGTACAGTATAACATATGTGAGTTTAATCAACAGATCTTTGGAATTGGATGTCCGAAAATTGAAAATTGAATACACACTGAAAATGAAACGAAGATACTGATATGAATTCTGGCTTGGCCTTCTGCAGTATCATCGCACCGAGGGTTCCGGTGTTCTGCTGGTTGAAATTTGAGTTGTTCGATAAATTATCCTCTAAATTTTGCGGTTATGTATAACAATACAAATAATTTAGGCCAAAATTGCTAGACAGATTTTGCTTTGCTGAAGGTTGTCAGCCGTGTTGACTACACGGTCCGTAAGAAAAACTGGAAACCCGTCTTCACGACTGCCCCTTGTAACCCCGACTTAATTCGAATACATTGTCGTGGTGGTCGGTTTATTCCAGCTATAATGCGAGTCCCACTGTGTTTATCCATGCAGGGAAGGTTAAGGTGGCCAGCCAGGCCAGCTGAAGTCTGAACCGAGCCTAAATGATTTGAACTGAACTGAACTGAACTGATCTGAACTGAACTGAACTGAACTGAACCGCACTGAACTGAATTGAACTGGAATCAACTTGACTTAACTTAACTTAACTGAACTGAACTGAACTGAACGGAACTGAAATGAAATGTACTGAACTGAATTGAACTCGTCTGAACTTATCTTAACTTAACTTAAGTTAACTTAAATGAACTTAACTTAACTGAACTTAACTGAGCTTAACTGAACTGAACTGAGCTGAACTGAACTGTACTGAACTCAACTGAACTTAACTTAACTTAACTTAACTTAACTTAACTTAACTTAACTTAACTTAACTTAACTTAACTTAACTTAACTTAACTTAACTTAACTTAACTTAACAGAACTGAACTGAACTGAACTCAACTGAACCGGACTTAACTTAACTTAACTTAACCTAACTTAACTTAACTTAACTTAACTTAACTTAACTTAACTTAACTTAACTAACTGAACTGAAATGAACCTAACTGAACCGTACTCGGAGAACAGGACTCGGCTGCTGTCAATCTTGATGTGTTCGCTTGCTCACTAGAAGGACGCGCCATCCTGAATTCTTGCGGATTAATCAGGCTGTTGGTTGGCTGTCTTGGCCAAATTATTAGGTGTTGCATCCACTGAGGTCACCTCTGGTGGCTTTCAATAAGGATGGAACAGGTGTATATTGCTTCCCAGGTTTTCATCGCAGACGTACTTCTCATACAGAAATGGGAACATGCCTGCATACTACCAAAGTTTCGCCGTCTCTCGAAAAGTAAAAAGAACATCTTGTCTAAGATGGAAGATATCGCCTGACGTTATTCGTATCATTTAAGCTTCATGGGTATCCGTTTACCGCAAGCTTCTTTGTTCATGGCATCACCGTTTTTTCGGAAGACTAGGAAATAGGTTATAATATACCGTAACACTTTGAATTGTTTGAAATTCCCATTGACCCACATCATCTCCACTTCTCACGAACCAGCTTCGGGATACCGGGCTTAGACTCGAAACTCACTTTCAAAAACGCCCCACAAAATGTTGAACTAATGAACACCGTGTTGCTTGGTGAACGTCCAATTTGAAGAAAAGGACGAGGGTGTTGGCGATGTGGATACCGTATTTGCCCCGAAAATTCCTAACGTAAACGTCATTTGCTGAAACTTAAACAGGAGTAGCTTTGGGACTGAGGCTCAACCAGTGTGAATACTTTGACCAGTAAGGTATACACCTTTATCACATTTGTTTTCGTGAACCACGAGGGCAACTCAACTGCTGAATTGTGGAGGGTGTGAATACATTGGCCAGTAGGGTACACACCTTCATGAGCTCATCCCTCTTGGACAAGCCTTTCGCTGTTGGCTTATAGTGGGTTTTCACATCCATGATGATGTCGTGGAAAGTTTCCTTGACAATGTGGCCAAGCTGGTCGAAGTGAGAAGAATATTTATGCGAGATTATCGACGAACTGTAAAAGAATTCTCGCACATCTAAGCGGACCATGTTCAATGATGACCTAAACGAAACGGCCGCTAAAATACACACCTGATGACCGTTTACTTGATCCCATGCATTCTCCACAGCCATTTTCCAATACACAAATCAATCCTTGCCTAAAATTACCTTTTGCCTTCAATTCCTTTTTCGGAATCAATTGCATACGAAAAAGGAACCACAAACCTGAAGTGCACGGTGCAGTTGCCGTCAAGCGGTTTCGTGTTCTTCCTCTGTTGTGGCCTGCATCAAGATTCGAGACACTGAAAACAGGTACGCCTGGCAAGTTGGCTGTCTGTCCGCAACACTCGGCTGGAATTAAGAAGAAGCTCTGTCAACGCTGACTGGCAGAATGGATTTCCTAGTCTACACATTATCAAGGACAAATCTATGTAATATCACCTGGTTACCAGAGTAACACATGGTACGCCAAAATTTATTCCTCTGTATAACATTTTGGGTCAACGCAGAACATCACTAAACTGTTTGTATATCTGCCCGTCTGGCCGTACGTACGTATGGATGTAGTATGTATGTTGTATGTATGTATGTATGTATGTTTGTATGTATGTATGTATGTATGTATGTTTGTATGTATGTATGTATGTATGTATGTTTGTATGTATGTATGTATGTATGTATGTTTGTATGTATGTATGTATGTATGTATGTTTGTATGTATGTATGTATGTATGTATGTTTGTATGTATGTATGTATGTATGTATGTATTTATGTATGTATATATGGATGGATATGTATGTATGTATGTCTATTTATGTTATCCTATCAGAGAATCTGGTCAATATCTAGGGGTTCGCGGCGGCCTCCTCCGAAATTCATCACGCTTAGTGTGCTCATGACAGGCCCTAATTGAGTAACACAAAGTTCATATTTGTGCACCAATCCTCCTGGTTCTTAGTATCGATGGTAGCCGGTCCGGTAGCCGAAAGTAGCAGCATGTCTCAAGAACCTATCCGTCTAAATAAAACGGAACCATGGTAAGTCCCTTAAGATGCTGGGGGTAAGGCTGGCTTTGGATCTGAAGTACGGGAACTGGCCGATTAATTGTTTGTAGTTAGAGGCAGGTGCCTTCACCAGTGCACCAGGACATATTTTAGAAAGAGAAATCAAACAGGCTGCGACATTTTTTTCCAATTCATGCGAGACAAGTGTACCCGCGTGAAACCACGCTCAAGTCCCCAATTATTCCACATGGATCTACAAACCCGGGAATCATTAACAGGGCCATCAACTACCGTAGTCAATTTAACTACCACTTGTCACATGCTTTGGACATATGGAGAGGCTCGTTGTCAACTTGTTGGTCACAGCGACCCTAAACTGAGCTAATCTTAAATAAGCTTTCCTGTGGCGATTGCAACTCACATGGTGGTAAGCATTGCTGCTAGTGAAGTGATTGACTTAATCCATTTCTAGGCAACCCAACTTATTGGACTGGCACTGGAATGTGCATTGGTCACATGGTTACTTTAACTTATAATGGCGTTCGAAATGACCACTCCAATAGAAAATTAAAAATAGCACTTCCCGATAGCTAAACAACCCAAACTGTCATTGGAACCCAGTGGTCACATGGTTCATGAAACATACACTTGCGCTCAAAATGACTATCCAAAAGACAATTCAAAATATCAAATATTGCGCTGTATACATACCGCTATCCGTCCGTCAAGGAAATGCAGCGACAGATAATAATGACCTTGAAATTTTCCAAATGCCAGACTTTCGACCGCCTGAAATAAAGAAATAGTCGCATGTCGATCACTGCATTATGAACACAGCGTCCTGTTCCTTTCAACGAAGAAGCAGCTAACCCGGTAATTGTAGTTCTACACTTTAGTGCTGACTATAACATGAACGAAATCATAGCGTCAGTGTTTTTCATCAAAGCCAGTCTTGTGACCGCACACTATTCGTTACAAACTACAAATAACTCGCTCACAACTGATATCCACACAAAAATAAGATTTCCTTTGTAACTTGAACATCTGACTGAATCGTTTAACTCAGCCACCTAGTTAACTGAAGACATCGTCACCGAGTATGGTTTAAAATTAAATCGCACCACAATGAGTATGTGACGTGCGTATAACGATCGGTTTTACTTGTGTATTTACGTACTTAATAATAATAATAATAATAATAATAATAATAATAATATTTATTCCCAACTAGTGGGTAGCATACAGTCGGGCATGATCATAGCATTACAGTCAGAATAAAGGCATGACTGGTGGGGTTTGGGTTTAATGGGAAAGGGGAAAGTGACGTCAACAGTAAACCTTATTGGAGTAGAGTTTATCACACCTGAGGGGGCATGGGTAGGAATCCAAAATTACAAGGTCTCTTTATGTCCTATGGAGAGCATATCAGATGGCACGAGATCTGAACGTTGAGGTTTAAAAGTGGCGGGAAAAGAAAACAATACAAATGAGGGCATAACAAAGAGCTTCCAGACTGGAACGTGAGAAACACAAAAAAAACTTCAAACTACAGGAAGTGTAGGGCCGGAATAGTGGAT
>NW_008752094.1:342655-363659 GCF_000715545.1 Opisthorchis viverrini | reverse complement strand
GACTACTCCAGTTACCAGTTTTTTTCGGTCGGGGGAAAGCAAGGCCAGTAAAAACAGCTCAATCAATTTGGACAAGCAGACAGCAAACAGTCGCTGGCAGAGGCAAGTCGCGGAGGAGGCAGTGAAATGACAGTTGCCAATGTGACAGTGGGGACGGCAAAGTGATACTCAGTGCGAGTGCTGGCTGGCTAAACGGCGCCTGAACGCTCTTGTGAGCTACCATGTCTAGCTCACACCAACGTTCAGGCGCGGTTTGCACCGCCTAGACTTTCTCATTGCACTATGGCTAAACGGCGCCTGAACGCTCTTGTGAGCTACCATGTCTAGCTCACACCAACGTTCAGGCGCGGTTTGCACCGCCTAGCAGAACTTTCTCATTCGATAGGATATTTCATCCGCTTAATGAAGCCACTATATGCTGAGAAACCAAGAAGCTATTCCAGGTATGGCTGTCTCAACGTTATTGGGAATCAGAAACAGTGCGCATCTCACTTCAGAGCCGGCGACTTTGCGGCTAATGACTGAATAATTGACAGTTCAAACATAAGGGCTTGAGCAGCAATGTACCTGGCTTTCACATGGACGGCATAGAGCGTCACTCATCGTTCAATCACGGGAAACCAATCACGTGGCCACGTATTGACCGGCTCTTCGAGTGTTAACAGTTAGATGAACATTTCAGTCATCATGTAAGTATATTCTTCCTCTGAGTTACTTCAAGGTGATTCATATAATTTTGAAGTCCTTTTGCACCATTCCACAGAAGGGTATAGAACACAAGGTATCCAACACAATTGCTCGGTTATCCGAAAAGTGACGCAGTCTGGGCTTGGCTATCTTGATGCCTGGACTAGTATCCTTGCTGAACTTCGTCTATGGTACCTGTAGTTCCTGATCAAGTATTTTCAAAAGTGACCGTCACCTTTCACAGGTAACAAAATACAACTGTCATTTCGATAAATACACTCATTTTCATATCAGTTTGGTTCTTTACAATGACTCAAATGGATCTCTTCGTGACAGTTTGTGACTCACCATCTCACCGCACTTCATCACGTGACTATATTTTGTCCCCCTTCTCAACTCCTGGTACCGTTGTTCCACTGCACGCTCCTCCAAGTCCTTCTGTGCGCGGTTGGCAGATAATGAGAAAATAGAGCTACGGGAAGCACACGAATCAGCTTAGGCAACTTTTAACTGAATCCAATGTAGGTAAAATAAGTGAATCTACTAGAGTTAAAACAACCGATTTATGGAACGACACATACTACTGATGAAACATAGACCACTCCACTGTGCCAGGACAGCATACACATACAACACAATTTAAGGATTTGACGCTCTAAGGAATTCATCATCCTCACCATCATCATCATCGTCATTTTCAGCATCCGTGCTCTAAACTGAAGCCACCCCTTCGTGTATTCAAAATTCATTTGAAGCCCCATTCAAGAGAGAATAATAAAGGTGGATGAGAAGAAAAATTATGGCTGCCTACATTATTCACATGCTTCTGCAGTTCCGAACACTTACTCAAGCTATCCCAATCGGGAATGACAACAGCAACTCTTTCCTGCATGGTTTCGAGTCGCCGTTGCAGTCTCCAACCAAACACTGTGGACGTCAGGCGGTCTCCTTTTTAGAGGGCGAGTTACGCCCATAACACCCAGATGTTTGATAGTGTCACTCAAGGAATCTGAACCGAAAATGACATCAAGAACCTCATCAGTCGTACCATTGGAAGGACATATTGCTGAGTACGGTGCCGGTCAAAGGAAAAACGTTACCCAGCAAGCTAAAATAAACCACAAGTGAAACGTATGACATTGCTGCGCCGTATGTTCTCTCTGTATTCTGAGGTTCAGTTTTATGGTGAGTAGACAATTTGATGTTGACAAATAAGCCACACGCTGCGAAGTATTTGATACAGGAATGATTGCTGGATAGCCGCATGTATCGATGTGAAAAACTGGGTAAAGTTCGGTGAACAGCGTACACGTGCATGGCGCGTGAACAAGGGGTTTTGGAATACAAAACAAAAATTTTGGCTGAGTGTTCACAGATGTCATTAGTATTTGCTGACTCCCAAGTACACCTGCCCCGGCTGTCACCCAAGGATTTACACTTGCTCATTGAAAATAAGTGGTTAGAGAATCAAATGGACAACTACTTACTGCTGACTACCACCACCACAAGTGGCAGGTTTATCTGCAACAGTTTTCCTAAAACTCACGTATTCTTAATCCGTAATCCAGGCTTACGTGTATTGATTCGCGACACAATCTTTGATTCGCCCATCTTTGCAAAAATCAGAATAAGATTTTTCATTTTCTATGGTTGCCTTTGTCACGTAGGCTGTAGTTTCAGGGAGTTCAAATAAAAGAAGGAATCGATCAATATCAGAAAGTGTGAAAAAGTGATGTAATTTATCGACGAATAGATAGTGTGACTCACAGAAATTGTTGAACTGCAAGAAGTCTGGAACGAACACACCACTGAGAAAGTCGGTGAAAATTCGTTTAGAGAGCGCAGTTTTGACTCGCTCTGAAATTTAATTAACACTTCAACTCAGATTTGACGGAACTTGCCAAACACTTATAAACGGGACATATAGCTGGATTTGGTTGGGCCAGTGTGGTTTTTGAACCATACATAAAGGACATTCTGGATGCTGTTTCACAGTTTCTCCACCAGAGCCAGCCGAAATATCACGCTACTTACATTCCATATTTGAAGTGAGAACATCGTGAATCACAGAGATGGCGCAGCAAGTCTCCAAGTACAGCAGCAATTTGTTGTACATTCTTTTTGAATACATGTAGGCGAGGGTAGCAATCAACTTTTTGGCAGTGACCTGTCGCAAAACAAGAAGGAATACTCTCGCGAGCTCGAGATGGCTGAGCGATTAAGGCGTGAACTTACTCACCTGAGAGTCCGGCTTTCAGACTAATCTCAGCATTCCTACTGTTTCCGTCTGCGCATTGGCAACTGTTAAATGTATTTTGTTCCCTTGGAAAAACGGTTTTCAGACCACCACGACTGGCAACATCACGGACGTTTTTAACCAGATATCCAGTTTATACATTCCATTCGCCGTGTATTAATGTTTGAAGATTGAAATTCCGTCCTGTAAACCAATCTGTAGAGAGAATTTTAGCCCTAATCACGTTCCATGATAATTTAGGGCGATTCCCATAAAATTGAAAAAATCCAAATGTCATCGCATTATCAACAGATTGTTAATCGTTTAGAGGGAATAACAGTCCATCAACACGACAAATAGACTTTTTATGTGAGAAGGTGTCACTCGAGGAGGCAGTCACCATTGATGTGGATCCCTTGATTGATGGATGGACGAAGTTATATCCTGACTAAGGGCAGAGGAATTAGGCCTTTAGTTGGCCGCCCGTGGCCGAGCAGTTCAATGTTGCAACTACCAAGCACACCACTGATGATTTCCAATAAGGATGGAACAGTTGTACCTTGCTTCTCGGGTTTTCATCACAGACTGCCTCCTCATACAAAAATACAAAACCCTCTTCATACTGCCAAAGATTCGAGCTGTCTCTCGAGAAATGAAAAAAAGCATCTACGCCTCATGAGTTACCAGATACGACCTGCTTCGTTATTTATTGTATCTAAGATTGCGCAGTAGTCCAAATGAGTCAACCGCAAAATCATGTGACTTGAGCAACCCTAAACTTAGTAAAACAACTTCGATATGACTTTATCATTGAATGCAACCAGACGAGAACTACCAAACTTACCTGCCGGAAATATCACTCTTGAGAGAAACGTTCGAACCCCATAGCTTCTGTTCCATTTTTCGCTTGATGTGTAGGCCAGTTTAAACTACAAACTCTCTTTTATGAGGAACTCTCAATGGTGATGCGGCAACATAGGTTTATCTAATCCTCTTGAATCTTTTCACAATTAAGCCTCGTTTAGAAAACGCTGTGTGCTATAAACGTGGTTACAAATATTACCCAAACTCACTGATCCATCTCGGAAGGAAATATGGAAATTCCCACCTCGGCCAGATTAGAAGATGAACACATTGTCATCTGGACCGCTGCAAGTGAACCGGAAGGTTAAGGTAATCTTGAAAAGTAACTTGTTGTGTGGCGCTCCCACGTATATGGAATCGCAGCAAAAACGCCGCGGAAATGGAAATCCTATGGTAATATTCCCCAAATATATGGGTTTTCGCACACGCTGCATTAGCCGAGTTGTTGCGCAATCGGCCTGGGCTAATTGGTGTTTAGGGAAATCGTAAGGATATAAAACGTTCTACGGTTCATTACTGCCAATGCAGACGATTTTGGTATGTTAAAAGAATTTGTCCAACTTTGAGTTATTTATCCACACAGTTTCTATGCGGTCTGTCATTTCAGCACTTAACAAAATGAAGTGAATGGATGGCGGATATTGTTTCGTGAACGCCACTGGATATAATCAGTAGTCAAATTAACTTGCATTAATGTCCTGTTTGCATGGTCACATGAACATGGGAATAGGAGATCGATATTTTGGACGTCATTTGGTTTGTCCTTTATCACGGGATACAGTATCTCCTATGGTTTGAGGCAACTCTCTACTTCAGCTAGTTCCATCAGCTACTTGGGAATTACGCTCTTAGTAGCGTAATAAGATATGTTTTTGAAAATATCCACATATTTGTATACGCTACTAATAACCGAACATCACATCATCTGGACGGATGTCACGTGCAGGACACTGACCAAACGAAGGCACACCCTGATTGGTCCGAATGTCAAACACTCCGGATCGAGCATTTTTGATTCGAGATACCCACTTCCTCACAGGGATTCTAGCACGAATTTGTGGAGCACTCTATGAACCCTACGAATGCAGTTTTACTAAAGTCCTTTTGTCTCCATAAATGGCTGCGTAGATCTACCGTGCCTTATCTAATCAACAGTGCCATTTTTCCCTTGACAGTGGTGTTCTTCACATGTATTATATTCACAGTAACTACCCATTTGCAGCCTATCAAATAAGTGACATCTAGGATCTGATAAATCTTAACTCAGATTACGGGCGTTACAGAATATTGAAAACGGAAAAATGTGAATTTTGGACTGTTTGCCAGGCATAGTAGTTGGATTTTCTCCTTAAGCCGAGGGATTGCAGTTGGGTTGGACGGGGGTTACCTAGAAGCACGACAGAGTAGCCCTCGCCTAACTCAGTAGCTCAAAAAATTAAGCACACGTGAGAACGAGGCGCTATATTGAAGTGAGTGCCATTCTTTAATACTCAACTGATCCTCAACTGAAATCCTAATTTACGTTGTTCAATAACTGAGTGTGCTGCCCATGAACCGCTGCTTTATTTGGTTGGTACAGCATTCGGGCTATTACGGGATAACTTCTCGGAGGAACCTTTTCGTTGGCTTACTGGAAACTTTCCGACAACCCCTCAGGCAGGCATACTCCCCGGCTTTCTAACGGTTTCATTTTGTAACAATGAATGAACAGCTTTTACGGCACACGCATATGAAAGATAGCATGGATGAAAGATTCAGCTGAGCTTCATTCGAGTCTCCCGTTAACGCGAAAATAGTTTGCAAACGAGAGTTGCGTGGAAATTTGAGTGACCTATGGACATGAGGTTGACGGCAACATGGGAAGCGACAGAGTCCCGCACCGACACCATTTTGCTCTTTGTAGTTAAGCAATTCTACATCCAAGCAGCTTGTCTCGCACTCCATTTGCCGGAAGATCGGGCAACCTGCCGGTCCAGACGAGCTCTGGTCGGAACCAATAAGCATCCTGATTCTTCGAATGCCGATTCCCAATGGCGCATCCACAATACGCCACACTCTCAAGAATGTGGTTTCCTCATACAGCCCTTGAACGACGCGCTGTATCTGGTTTGGGGCACTGATACATGCCGTGAAGCTTGGTGGTGCTTTTGAAAAGAACGCTAGCTTGGAAGGTAAAAACAGAGAACTAAGCTCTGAAAAATATTGTTATTACACTGAGCATACCTGTGAGGCCGCAAGTAGATGGTTGAGTGCGCTAGAGGTTTGCCCGAGATTTCTCTATGATTAATGCTTGCCTAAATAAATTTACCATTCTGTAATACAGTGAAACTGATTAGTCTACTCTACGGTTAACGTTGTGTATTGACACGCAGTGTCATTTCACCTCGTGTTACACAACGAACTGATACAGAAATTCATTCGATTGCTGCGCACCGGAATATGGACTTACTCCTTCACGAAAGTCAAACCCATACCCTTGTAAACATCTTCGTGCTCGTAGTCATAGAATGCTTGGCCCCGGGAACGGATTTCTGGAATAAAATATTAAAAAGTCGCAGCGGGTCTTTTGAGAGAAATTAACAGGTAGGTCGAATAGAAAGAGATGAAAGGCTCGTAATTTCTGTTTGTATATGGTTTTCTGGGTTGTTGTTCTAAATAAATTTTCACGCTGATGAGTGCACCCCATGTCAACCTTTCTATTAAGTGTTAGTTAATAACCTTAGAGCAGTTCTGACCGAGAGTATAGCGACCCAGTCACCCGCATATTTGATTTTTCAACTCCAGTCACTCACCACATACTCACAGTAGCTCACTGGATCGCGAGGCTTGTCTTTTTTCTCATACGCGCAAACACGAAAAACGTCGCATTAAGCTGACTCATCGGATATCGATTGTCTGCACCGCCAAGTCAGCGTAGCAACCACTCGTGCCGACGCGCCCACGTATACGCTGCTACCTACATGAAAGTAAACCGAACCCAGTTAAGGGACAAGCTGGCGCGCGCGCAGGGTGCAGGGAGTCAGCCAAGCACTTCAAGTCCACGGACAATCATGGAACACGTGTTGCATCCAAACTGCGCTGAAAACACGTTACCGCCGTCCAGACTTTCACCAAGGGACCCCCACATCCGATAAGTTCCCTTTGTTGACTTGATCCCAATTCACATTTTGTTTATTTTTATGCGCGCTGCAATCCATCACTGCTCACCATATTAAAAACATCTATTAGTGCACATACACCTCATGATTTGTATTATGGCTACCGCCAACTGTGTACTAATAGAACTGCGTTGACTTGACTTGACAACGTTGTGTAGTCAACGTAAAACATTACAAATTTTCTGTGAAAATGTAAATCTTTGGAGTGGATTTCTGGCCGGATATCAATCGCAGTAGATTTTGTGAGCATGTCCTAAGCCAGGTTTTTTAATAAAATTTGATTGGGCAGAAAACGCCTCCAAACAAGAACCACCTTTTCACCCCTTGAAAAGGTTTCTTTTAAATATTCTAGCAATGGGATGTAGTATAAAATGTTTAGACTACTTAACAATTGCTCCAAATCATCAGTCAGTTGATACACTCAACCGACTGAAAAGGTTTCTTTTAAATATCCTAGCAATGGGATGTAGTATAAAATGTTTAGACTACTTAACAATTGCTCCAAATCATCAGTCAGTTGATACACTCAACCGACATTCAGGGATCAATGGCATTAACTTCAGACTACAGACAAATGGGACGTAGCTAACACGTACGGGGATATACTACAATGGATGCAATATGATTTGGTATCAGTTGTGCTGAGTTCGTAAGGGTTCTATGGCTTGCAAGAAAAAAATCAGGGTGGACATGTGAAGTGACGCACGACACCTCATAAATTTCTACGAGGCGACTCCATCTATGATTTATATCCATGAGAAATACTGCTCAAAAATGAGACTTTTTAAAGCTAAACAAAGAAACGCCTTTTTGTCAGTCCATTTGCCATCAGATGGCAAAGGGTGTACGTGAGATTTACTTAAAATTGTTTGCAATATCATCGTAGGCGAAGGTAATTATGTTCTCCGCTGGAATTTTGTTTGCACGCACGATTTGATACGCGTGGTAAACGTTCGTCTGAATGGGGATGCAAATAACGGGTGAAGTAGGGATAACACGCAGAGTTGAGCGGGTAGATTAATCGAAGCGAAATGGTAAGGATCATCTATACCTGGTGGAGTATCGGTTTCCGCAACAGCGCGTAGATGAAGTAAATCACCGGCAGCATGATTTTGAAGGTTTCATGGCGTTTCAAGCGAGATTTTCTCTGTCAGGCGAGGCGAAGACCTTCCGAAACATCCAGGTTCATTATGGAACTGATTCATGCTTGTTAAGAATTATCTGTAGTGGTCATTTCACGCTATTTCTAGAAAAGTACTGAGAGGCTTGGCCCTTTGGCCAGGAGGAGCCCCCAACGTGGGAACGCGGTTTGATGTGGATTCTTCCAATAAACGGTTTGTGCCCCTCAACAGCCCACTGAGAATTTTGTAGGCGATACTCATAGAGCCCTTCATACCAGGTTGGTCGTTGGGTAGAAATCATCCATATTGTGGTTGGACATTCGCCACTGACTGTGTGCAGCGTACATGGCACACCCACATAATCTCTCATATCAAGATGGCTTACGGCTGAAGGTTGTCCATTTTGGGGGTTGGACATACTCCTTAGGAAATTGAGCTCCTCTGAATGTCGGAACAATCCACCACAAATCTCGAAATTTACCGGTGCAAATAGTCTCCTGTGACAAAGACCTTTATTGAAGACGCTGGAGGGCTTTTTTTTGTCTTGGGTGTCTCGCTGTAACGGCGGATACTACTAGTGAGGCATGCGAGTAGCCTACGTTCTTTATGAGGCTCCGTTCCGCGTTTAATGGGACTTGGAATTGATGGCGGAACTTATGGAACCGCTTTGGGTTGTTTGTTTACAATAGTTTGACCGAATGGCCATGCAAGTTAAAGAGGACTGTTAATAATATTCCGCTTTTGAAAACTATGAGCAAATGAGACGTTTACCTTCCTGGTCAGTAGTTTGTAGCTCTTTGGTTGATGTTTGCGAATAAATGACTTCGCGGTGGGGGTATTCATCCTTACACTGTTGTATCAAAGCCTAAGTTGAAGTATGGATTGCACGCTCAAATGTGATCTCAGGTCACATCGGCTGCGGATGATCTCATCAACCCGGCTACCTTGTCTGGTGTATATACCGCACGGTAAGTAATCAAAAACGACTACTACTCAAGCCTTTCTTCCTTCCTTCTCTATCATATATCGGGAATTCTTACTTTCCTAAACCCGGTGGTAGCGACACCTACGTTGACACATTCTTATTAGATGCAGCAAATGCAATATCTTCGGTCAGCTGGGTCGCCATAGCCTTAGATGCTCGAAAATTATTCTCTAGTTCGTCTGTCGATCTCAACCAAGATGTGCTGTGTGCTTGTTCGCTGGACTCAATTGCTGTTTTTTTCCGAAATGAGGATTTAAGATCCCACCAGGGTTGCTGAACTCAGGTATCAGTTTGTCTGACCTTCTTTCTCCCTGTGCGCCTCTGATGATTTGGAAACCCCGGCTGCATTGTCTAGGCCACAGAGCCGAATCGTTTCTCATTGAGCGGTCTGGTAGTTGCTTCCTTGCAACACCTTCGGGAATATCCCGTAAACACGCTGTCTATTCTTTGTATCTGCTTATTTTCCGAAAGAATGTAGCTCTGATTCTTCCACGGATAGTTTTTACGGTGCTCTGAGTGCCTTGCTTTTGTGAGCTAAGAGCCCATATATTATTGATGTTGCCGAAGGTACCAGTGCACAAGTAGGCAGACTCAGCGCTCCCGCGCCTCATTTCAGTAGGTCTAATACCGAAGACAAAATGCATGGACAAAGGTGGATGCCCGGGATAGTTACGTTCTAAAGATGTGCAGTAGTAACTTCCCACACCAACCGCAGCCGCTGCGGCGTATGGCAACCCTTTACACAACAGAACCGGCAGCACAGACAGAGCACATCGATGTTAGCTATATATGGCGTTGCTTGTTCTGGAAAACTTGTGTAAACACGGATATTGATGATTTCTGTTTCAATGTTGCTCTACTTGAATGACGAGCATAGCTCAAGTGACCACTGAGAAGCTTTCGAAACCTAATGTTAAACAGAACCAATATCGAAGTTCCTCTCGGACACGGCGTCTTCTGACGTTAACGCCTACTGGTCAGTTCTATCTGCGAGATGCTCGGGTACTAGGCTTGTGAAATGGTACACCACACTGGATGCAAGTACCGGATTTCGGAAAACACTTTAAATTCCTTCGAAGCTTGGACAAGTTTTCCTCCAGGTAAAAGATACACTATCACCCAGCGAACAGTGAGACAACACCTGCTTGGGTTGAGAATCTTTGTGGGCTGAAGAGGCAAACTATGCATGAAACTTTTCGGTTGTACTTTCCCTATGTTAGCTAATACACACAACAGTCCCAAAGAGGCCTTCCATGAGCCAAGCAATCACTAGTAAACATGACCAAACATGTTCAACTATTATTCAACTGAATAACTGTAGCTTCAAACCTGGGGTAATGAAACTGAACGTGGAACCTCCGAAGAAATCATCGGTTGAATGTTCTACTTCAAAAGGTAAGAAGCAGCTGGAACCGTCTAACTAGAAATCGCTCACGGCGAAATAATTTGTCGTTGTTTGTCTATCTAAATTGCTTCCTTTCGGCGGAAAAAAACATCTACACAAGCTGAGTTGATTTGACGAGGACCTAAGTCAGTGTATGTTCCACCGAGGAATTAGCATGACTTTCGGCGTGACAAGAAGGTTTTCTGGGCCTGTATCATGTCGTTTCACGAAAGAATCCAAAGATAAGATGCGTATTTACAGCACAACAAGGGAATGCTCTAGAAAAACGTACACAGGCCTAGAAATATGTACGCATTGGTTGTGGATTTGATCAACCGTCTTGCTCAGTGAAACATCACAACCATATAGACAATTAGGTAGAACGCATCTCTTTGGGTGTCGATGCTTCGAAAGTTCACCTTTGAAAACTAGTTCGTGTGGTCTTTCGAAAAAAGGTCGAGATTAAGATCAATGAAATACCGACTGAAACTTACTTGATGACGATAATTGTCCCAGGATTTGGAATCAGCGCCCAGGAGAACCCAGTTATTTGATGGATTACTGTTAAAAATAGATGACCAATTGTGGACACCGACGGCTTCCAACCAAGCAACATGGTCGATGAAGAACAAGAAGGCAATGAGAACCGAACAACAACTCATCTTGTCCAGGCATACCTGAAGCTTCATGTGCCTGGAATTCTATAATATGCGTCTCCTGTGAATTAAACTTTGCCATACACATGTATGGCAATGGTGTGAAAATGCTATCCACCACAAATCTAATAGGTCTGCGGTACAGCGTTTATGCTGACGAGAGTATGATCGAACATCTGATCACCTTGTTCAATGACTGATCAGTTGCGTAATTGTTTACAAAAATATGATCCCATTATTGATTTGTGTTGTATTCTGGAACATTCATTGAGCGCCTACGCCCTTCAGATCGTACTGAGCAATAAAATTTTGTGCAAAATGTTTCACGGGATTGATAATTTCATGAGCATCTTTAGTGATAATCTTGGTCTATGGAGAGATTGACGCGGTTTTTTGTATTAGGAAGGAAAGTAAAAAAGTGTACTTCGGAAAATTGTAGTTTTGCAGCAGGCCAGCATAACATTCGGGAAACTTCTGAAAAGCTAAGTGGTGACTCACTGCGTACATCAATGGTTTCAAGTTGCAGTCATCTCGACAATCCGAGAAGCGCTATGTCATCTCACGAATCTCCAGGAAAAGTCAAACATGCAAGCTTTTGTAGCTCAAACAATTTGATTGGCGGATAATATATATCCTGATGCCTGCTATGTAACTCCTGCCTACATGAGTTATGCAAATAAGCAGATGGAAATAAGTTTATTAGCGAATTTCGCTGAAGATAATTTTATTGACAAATGTTTTGAGTACTGCATACACCTTCATGATTGAACCTTGAGGATGGTTAACGTTACTACCAAAACCAGGCCACATAAAGAACCATTTTGTTGAATTACATGAGGTCAGTCTTGTTCTGCCTTCGGTCATTGGATTGTGTCTTAAAACTTATAAGAATGCGACTAAGACAGCACGAAACCGTTGATGGTTCGATGCGGTACAGGCATGATTCATTTGAAAGATTTATTGCAAACAAAATAATAAGCGTGGTCCTTGGAAGCAACTAACTTGTAACTAACCTGAATCTTCAAGCAAAGGCAGATATCCCATAACCAAAACTGGTGCAAACTGATGTCTGTGAATGCACAGGGTGATACTTAGCAAATGAGTGTTCTGGTGTGCAAACGACTGTCAAAAAAAAAGACTGGACCCTACCGTGGTGTTACGGTTTGCGCGCCTCAATAATCCATCGAGCTATACTGGGGAGTATCCCCGTGACACTCTCAGAGTTTGTCATACAAGGTTGGTCAATGGATAGAATTCTGATGAACACAGTCTGCTGGCCCTCCAAGTTGGGGGTTGGAACATATGGCAACTTGTTCCGTAGAAATGGTAATGCATTTGCATTTCCCGCCTAACACCGCTATTATGCGGTCATGCGGCTTTTGAGGCAAAGGCTTTGACGGGGGATCCTATCCGTTCTCCAATCCAAGTGTGAGTGCCCTAGCAGTATCCCAGACCACGTACAACCATGAAAAGCACACAGACAAATAAACTCATGCCATATAGGTCGTCGCGTGTTGCCATCAGCCGGGTCGCCTTACTTGCTGCATACAGCAGGGCGGGTAAGCGAAAACAGGTTACTGCTGACACCTTCCTTCTTTCTCTTTCACATACTTTTTCTTCCCCCTCCCCTCACCCCGTTATTAAATCCATCCCTTTAGGCCCAGCATTTATGATTATTGACTCTGTTATTCCTCCGTCGATTTCGAAAGCGATATCAGCGCATGATCCGGCGCCGATATGCTCTGGTGTCCCCAAATCAATGTTCAAGCCTTAACCCTCAGTCTATCTGACCGTGTTGAACGTCTGCACTCTGAAGTAAGCAGGACAACAAGCTCCTCTTGCACTCAAACTGGACCCATTTCGCATTGATTTGTGCTGTGTATCAGAAACGCGAATTAAGTTTGCAAGCACAGTAGTTGAGTTAATGGCTCCGTCATTGTACACTCGCTTCCGGGTGCGCACTTCTGGTGATCCAGAAGCCGCTTCGGGGGATATGCGTGAGTTGGTATTGTGCTAAGTCACCGAGCGGAAATATCCTTACTTGAATGGATACCTGTGGATACTCGTCTCTGTGAGGTTCGTCTGGCAACGTCTGTGAAGTGGTCTCACAAGCGGGAGGCTGATTGGTACCTGTTTGGCGCATCTGCCTATGCCCCAAATGCCTGTATCTTCAATGTCGTTAAAGACAGGTTTTACGGCGCTCTGAATATCCTGCTGCGGCGAGCTAAATGCTCGGACGTTGTGATGGATGCCGGAGCTATGAATGCGCAAGTGGGCAGACTTAATTTATTAGTACGGACATTGGTGAACGTGTGCTTCAGCTGTGTGCTGGTCGCGGGCTGTTTTTTGCAGCCGAAGTCTGGCCACGTGATATCCCGCAACGGCAGACCGGCCGCAAACTCAAATCAACCACAATGTTATCAATTACCGATGGCATGGACCAATAACTGACTGTTGGTAATTTTGAAACACTTTTGTGGACTGTGACCGCGCGCTTTTCCGGAGTCGTTTCTCGTTGCATTTCTCTGGGCTGAGTGAAATGCGGACTAATCGCTTGGCCACTGAGGAACTGACAAATCCGGATGTTAGGTGAATCCAACAGAATCATCTCTTAGAGTCACTTCCGAATGATCCAACATTAGATATGGAATCATACTTGGACGAGATTGTCATCTCATTGCATTGTGCTGGGAATTCTACCTGTGGTGCGATACAACCGGGTGCACCCAAGCACTGGATATCAGACCGAACGGTGGCACTGCTAAAATCGCGGTAAAATATCCCAGCGGGTCGCGAACATAACCCGCTGCAAAGAGTTATCAGACGTCGACTGTAAGTAAGCTTGTGAGCCGATCCTGAAGTATGGTGGACACAGAAAGCCAATGAAATGGAAGAGGCCCAGAAAGCCGGCAATGCCCGAAGATTAGTTAAGTGGATCTGCGTGACTGGCCCGCGGAAAGCACTTATGAGTGAATGAGAAAACCATCTCGAATAAAGAATAACGTCTCGGCCAGTGGGCCGAATACTTCAAACAACAAATGTCGCGTTAACCAGACGGCACTCACCCAGAGCCCATAGGGGTAGCAGAGCCGTGAACGGTGAACGTGGAACCACCTACGGCCTCAGAGGTATACACCTGCATATGTTCTCTCAAGCGGCACCGAGCTCCTGGTCCGGGTGATCTGCTACGCGCACTGATCAGAGACGGGGTGAAGTCCAGCGCTAGTCCGATCTGTTTTTTGCATTTGGAAAAAGAAGTCTGTCCCAGATAACTAGGGCATTCGGTGATAATGCCCGTTTTTAAAAAAAGGGCGTGTAGTGAGTTTGGTAACCGCAGGGGGATCAGCTTGACCCCGGTCGAAACGAGACACTTGGCATCAATTGTGCTTCACCACCTTACGGTGGCTCGCGAGATACTGACTCGAGAGCAGCAAGCGGGATTCCGACCAGGTAGGGCCTTCATTGACCAAATAATTACACTTCGTTAGGTGTTATAAAAAAGGACATACAAATAAGCGACCCACAATTCTAGTACCCCTGGATTTCCGAGGCACATTCGAGTAGGCTGATAGGTCTGTTCTACTTGAAACGCTTGCCCCCAAGTACTGACGTGAAAGTTTGTAAACGTAATACGTTCTTTGTATTGTCGGACTTCCGGACGTGTGGGATTGTACGGAGAGCTCTCCAAAAACCTTCCGTACACAAGGCTGTGACAGTTTATGTTGCCCAATCTCTCCATTCCTTTTTAACTTCGCGATCAATGGAATAATGAGATGAACGCAGGAGGATTTCCAAAACCCGAGTGTTCAAATTGCCTGTGAAGAAATCCTTGTCGGTCTGGAATATGCGGACGACATCAATCTTATGTTCAAAAAGGAAGAGAAAGTGCACGTTTTCTTGGTTGAACTGACCAAAGTCATCCTATCCTTTGGTATGTACTTTGCACCCATAAAGTGTAGGGTGGTGCTCGTGGACGTGCAGTCACTGAACACGCCCCTTACAATCCAGGGAGAGGTGCTGGAAGTTGTGGAGCGTGTTACGTAACTTGCAAGTTGTATTGGTTCTCAGTGTAGTGTGGTGGATGAAAGGGATGCACGAATCTGCAATCATCGGGCCGCGTGTGCTAATTTGAGCCACCTATGGCGCCATAGGGGTGATCCGTGAATATCAAGGGACGCGTGCATCAAGGTAGAGTACGGGTTGTCTTGTTGTACGGCTGTGAGACTTGGCCCTTCCCAGCAGCAAAACTGAGATGCCCTCAGGTGTTCGACAATCGTTGTCTCAGAATCATAGTTCGTGTGGGTTGATGACCACAAGATTGTGGCGAGACAGTTAGAAAGCGCGTTTTCGTTTGTGCAGCGGGAACTTGCAATAAAGGATGTGTCCAGCAGCAGAAGCTGCGTTGGTTGAAACGTATGCTGCGTATGCCGAACTATCGTTTGCCGAAGAGTGTGCTGTATTTTATGTCCGATTTAGAGTAACGTGAGCAGAGAAGTGGCCAAACCTTGACTTGGCAGAGGAGTACGAAGGAGATCAAGAAAAGCTTGTGTGCTGTCGGTAGCACTCGCCTTTCAGGATGGGGATACGTGACCCGCACTGTGCCTGGTTGGAGAAACTACAATATACGACTGCCAACCGATGTCAGTGGCGTTCTTGTTACCAGTTTCTATCCAGATCGCCTGAGTGAGTGTCTGGAGGCCTAGGCACCTCGTAATGGTTGTGGTAAGCTAGCACTAAGTCACTTCCCCGTCCGCCTTTACTATTAATTTACAATAAGGCTTTCAAATAAATCATGGTTTTTCTGCAGTGGAGCATCGGTTTTGAACACCGGTGTCATGCTGTCGATGATGATGAGCATGTGCGCAATAGAGACTTCAATCGAGAAAAGTGTGATGGTTAGAAAGAGACTTCGAGAAGACTGCATGTGCGTGTGAATCTCCTTCCAGGACACAGCAAATAAGTCTGACCACAACCTATCTCGTTGCAGTCACCAATGTGAACCTGCTCAAACATGTTAAGTAGTCTTTAGTGATTCAGTTGATGTGACGACACCTAAGACTTATTCACCGAAGAATAAATCCACGTCCAGAGACACGGTTTTTGAGTAGAATTAGAATTCCTTTCACAAATAGGGATAAATGCATCTCAACTAAATACCACAAAGCAACCCGGCAGCTGGATCACCAGTAACCTGACCATTCCATTTATACACAACAAAACATCAGTGAGAACATGCGAAACTTTTGTAGAAAGACATATAGATTGACGGTATTTATTCGAGGCATCAAAATCTCTCAGTCCAGTTGCTGGCTTTTGTGAGGCTTCTTAGAGCAATTCAATGATAAGTCTCTTTGAAGACAGCATGATATGGCTGATAAATCAACCCAGTTGCTTTCATTCAGATTGTCTGATGAACTTGCTGGAGAGCTACGCGTCCTGACTGTGGTGGGCTAAAATTGAATCCTTTAAACATTTAATGTAATATTAAGCTTTATAATGAGGGGTCCCCCAAAACCTGACTGTAAAACAGCGAAGCACCAGTGGCCTCTAGATTAGGGTCACAGATTCTTGGATATTTACGGAGTTTCTAAGTCATTTCGGAAGAGGTTCAAAAGCTTGCGTCAATCACGGAATAGAGGATGTCTCGATGGCGGATAAGTGGATGGGCTTTGAATAACCAAAATCAAAGGAGGTCGCTTGATACGATGCAGCGTATCATCAGTTTGAAGAGTATTGCACCACGAGTCAGCTGGTCAATTAAATGGAATTTAAATGACAGTGTTCCGGGACGGGTTCACAGTGATTTTTCTTTAGGGCGGCTTGTCAAACATCTAGCACACGTGTAAAACCGAAGTTCCGCTCGAAGGTCAACATTTGATACGACTGGACCCGTGCCTTATGACGGTAATTGTTATCGATTTATTGTCTGGGCAGCATTCGTCCAAATCCCGTTCGCTGTAATCATTCACATTTCATTTTATCGCAATCATTATTGTTCCGTGCAGGCTGTCCGAAAACATTTAGCTGCATTTTGATTTGTCAATCGATTAGATATTAGATGAATTAATTAATAATTGATAATAATAAGAATATTTAATAATTAATTGATTAATTAATTAATGTGTCCCGTAGGTAAAGTTGAGCACTGGATGCCTACTGTTGGAGGCTGTCCCCTATTCGTCAATAGCATGGAAATCTTGGAAATCTTTGATAGAGATTTCTTTTTGGAAGTAAAGTTAGCCTCTGCCCATGAGCGGAGAAGCACTCGGAATCCACTTCATTCTTCCTGGAAGGTATCCCACGATATCTCACATGGTTTCGAACCGAACTGAACCCGTGACGGCCCGGGTAGTAGTTTCAGCACTCGGCCGTTTGGCTTCGAGGGGCTGCTCAGCAATGTGATTAGCTATCTCTAAAACAGGACATAGTGCCACTAATTCATGAATGACGGAAAACCGCATCACGTGGTTACGTGTTGACTGGTGCTCAGAGTGACCGTTTCTTCAAAGGAACTTCCTCAATCCGATGAAGTTATACTTTGTCTAGCCTGCTTAATTTCTCATAATATTGTGAAGAGATTTGATCATACTCAGTGGAGATTTCCACCTGTAAGTGAAACCGATCTACGCTGACAGACCGGAAAACGCCGTAAAATTTCCTCATTCACATTGGGTGTCATCGACAATCCGCACCTCATAAAGCGAGGAAAAAAGTGCATGATTGAGGTTTTGGTAATATTGCGGTCGATGTTATTAAAAGCGCATCTACAACTTGTCATCTCCCGAAAAAGGGACGATATTCCGACAATGCCCAATACTTGTGCAAATTGTGAGGGTATATTCCAAAGTAAACTAGTTTACTAGAGTAAGGATATTTCGACAACTAGTCCTATTTGTACACGAGTTCCGTTTTGACAGGAGACTCATGTAGCTCCCTCGTTAATATGGTGCGCTTCAAAGGAATTTTTTTGAACATAAATTTGACGGAAACTCAGTGAGTGCGCCTACCGGTAAACCTGAAAAAGGGCGTTGGCTGTCGTGGGCTGTTCAGGAGATTTCAGCAAATTTATGAGCAAGCAACACCGTATTGCACTATCTGGAATATCGTACCGACTGAACTGTGAAGCGGCTTTGTGCAGCACATTCAACTGCAGCGGACCATCCTAAACCAGCAGTTAAGTTGAGTTCATCTGAGCCTTCTGGCAAAGACAAACTCATTTGCAAATGAGCGTAGTTATTATTGTCTGCTCAACTCTGCTTCAAACGGTATGTGAAATAGATAAAAACTCGGGGGCTGAGACACCAAAAAATGCCAAAATCGGTGGTAAGCTGTCGAGGAATTCGCGGCAACCTTCTGAGTAGTGCGTTGAATCCAAAATAAACGCATTTAACTCGCGCTTTTTCAGCGCCTAGCTAGCTACTTGCGATATTGAAAACATAAATCCGTTAGCTTAGAGGTCGGCATGAACCTGGCCGAAGTGGTGCATTCTTGGCTTCCGGGGTGACACAACGTTCAACCGGTTAGCATACTGCGACGTGCATACAGAACATCTGAAGTGGCCAGTTTGTACGTCATGTTCCGGTATCCCGCATGTGCTTAATCGTAAATCCGAATGGAACGCAGATCACAAGGATAAATCTGCTAAAGCAAAATTTTAGTATACAGCAATCTATGATACAACCAATGGGATATATGCAAACGCCTATCCCTCTGCCAGCCAGGGAACAGAATGTAGTGAGAACTAACTCCAGAAGGAGGGAGCAATTACACTGCATGCACACGAAGTCATCCCAGGTCTTATAGGCTCGCTTCTTCCAGTCATTTGGTAAACTGCGGAAACTAGACGAGTTACTGTCCGTCTTTCATGCTTGTAACAGGCATTGTTTGCCCGTAGCACGGCGAGTCAAGTAGTTTTTCCGACGAAATGCACGAATTTATCTGGAAACTGTCGTGCCCAAAGGATTCCTTCCTTCGTCTGCCGTGGAACTACTTCCAGCTGATTGTCTATTCGTTTTAATCATGTAACATGAATATGAATGAATATATATGAATATATATATATATACGACTGCTTCTGCCACTAGTCATGCAGTGGGGACCTTTGGTTAGGTATTCGTCGATTTAGAAGCAGTAATAAAGAAGTTACAAGCCACAGTAGTTAAAGACTCAGTTGCAGTTTTGGCAAAACTAGCACATCTCTAGGCGTTTTCCTGAGCTACTTGGATGAACCCCAATACCCGGTTAACACCAACGTAAAAACATTGCAGAACAGTCCGACACTTTCCAAATCAACCATCTGTCAAATGCATGGACAGTGCTTTAATTCGCTTTCATGCGATATAACTCACAAACTTCATCAATAGCAACACTATTATGAAGAATAAAATAGCTTTTCTTCAAAGACTGATTGCGAACGCGAAATTCGAACTTTGTTGTTGCACGGCTCCTCAATGGATCTGGTGAAACCAGAGAAAAAAATGTTGGAGATTTATTCCACTCAGTTGTGATGAATTATTCCGAAATATGATGTGAGAGTTCGCCGTTGAGAGAACAGAATTTGTCAGCGTTGTCAAGGTATGACTGTCTATCATAGGAGCCGGTGGTAAATGCTCTTGCAAGAAAAACATCTTACACAGTGGGTCGTTTGAAACCACCGTAGGCAGACAGGGAGCCTAAAATGATGAGTCTCCACAATCTGCTACCCTGTGGTCCAGAACACTGATTCTACCAACAACCTTGTTACAATGAGGAACGAATGGGGTCCGAGAAAATACCGCCAGCTTTATTAGCACCATCAAAATTTTGTCCTCGAACATCCACCAATAAGAAGACGGATCAACTAACAGGTTTATATGAGCGCTCATTCAGCGCTCATTCGTCGACCAAGGTTCATCTGAGTGAGTATACCCCATATCACTCCACGCACATGCAACAATCACGCACTTTCAGCTCAACCGCAATTCCACTCACAACGCACTGGCGATGTCGCCTCCACTCGGGATGGAACTGCAGCCGTAATCACTGATTGGAAATCCCATGGTCCGAACGGAACATCCGCATCTCAACTGCTCCTGTCTAGGTTTGGGCACTCATGTTCCGTTAGGGTGGAACTGCATCAATGCACCAGGAGAATGTCACAGTTGAACGCTTGCTACGCGACAAATGCATAAGCGTTGGTCTTTTCGGATACAAATTGTTCTCACAATTTCGGAAGCTTCCAGAAGGTGGCCGGAGATCGTGAGGACAACGGCGACACGGCAACCGTTAATAAGTTGGAGGAAGTCGCAGCCGTTTCGGTTTCCTTCTTGTCTTTCAACAGCTCTAAGCCGAAAGAAAACTTGGTCCACATCTATTCAAAAAGAATGAACAACAACTTGTTTGTGTACATGCAGGCTTGCTATTCTGACTCCAGGTGCCGCGATATTCAGCCTTCAAACTTGGAAAGTAGCGCAATTATCCACTCTACTGATCCCTGGGTATTCAATCAGCTTAAACAGTTTACTCTCACTGGAGTGTTCACCGGAGATTCCTTGTATGTCCATACCCGCCTGCCTTAAGAAAGCACTTAAACGATGAAATTACTGACCACTTTTGTCACACAACGGTAAGCGCGAGTGTGAGCGAATCTAAGGTAGTCCTTCCTTAGTGAGGGCATTTTCAGAACCCACAAAACCATCCTGTGCTGAGCACGTCCATCCAAACGCACAGACATTTCACCGATTCATCCGATTTAATGTTGGATGATGGCTGAGTTTAACGTACGGTTGACTAACTCATATGAATTCTGTAAATTATCAACTGGGCAAGTTGGCTGACTAATTTCTTAAATTATCACCATCCCTCTCGATCGCTTATTTCTCTTCCTCTACACTAAAGACCGGTAACTGTTGCAACCGAAATCCCTTCTTATCAT
>NW_008752094.1:321836-322409 GCF_000715545.1 Opisthorchis viverrini | reverse complement strand
TTCTGTCAGATGCATGGACAGTGCTTTAATTCGCTTTCATGCGATATAACTCACAAACTTCATCAATAGCAACACTATTATGAAGAATAAAATAGCTTTTCTTCAAAGACTGATTGCGAACGCGAAATTCGAACTTTGTTGTTGCACGGCTCCTCAATGGATCTGGTGAAACCAGAGAAAAGAATGTTGGAATTTATTCCACTCAGTTGTGATGAATTATTCCAAAATATGATGTGAGAGTTCGCCGTTGAGAGAACAGAATGTGTCAGCGTTGTCTAGGTATGACTGTCTATCATAGGAGCCGGTGGTAAATGCTCTTGCAAGAAAAACGTCTTACACAGTGGGTTTTTGAAACCACCGTAGGCAGACAGGGAGCCTAAAATGATGAGTCTCCACAATCTGCTACCCTGTGGTCCAGAACACTGATTCTACCAACAACCTTGTTACAATGAGGAACGAATGGGGTCCGAGAAAATACCGCCAGCTTTATTAGCACCATCAAAATTTTGTCCTCGAACATCCACCAATAACAAGACGGATCAACTAATAGGTTTATATGAGCGCTCATTCAGC
>NW_008752094.1:301490-321102 GCF_000715545.1 Opisthorchis viverrini | reverse complement strand
CATCAGATATGAACACTTCCCGATTTCTCTTGTCAAAACCAAATTTGTATTATTTTGGGTTCAGGTAGAACATAAAGATGACTGAAAATCGGGGACTGCGAATACCTGATGTGCCCTAAGCCTGACGAAACCGGTATTAGTAGTGTTACCTATTTGTTTTGGTAGAGTTCACACAGTTTAACTCATCGCCCACGTAGTTGAAAAAAAAATCGCGTTTTCTCCGCTGGCACCGTGTATAGGTGGTGATGAGTAAATGCGAGTAGTAGGGAGTGTACTTGTAAATCCGCGCCGATTCACTGAAAGATGGAGTTTATAACGGACTTTGTGGAAATTCCTTGCAGCATTCGTTTACCATTGTGCAAGAGACAGTGATTATCTATGGAAGTTCAAGAAGACGCGTCCATGAAGCAAACGGATATTTGTTTATTTCTTAAACAACATGCACATGAGAGGTTTAATCTCCTTTTCACTAAAGAACGAATCCGCGGCGAAGGGCTTACCTCCTTTCACCAGCACGAAACGGATTGCAGAAAACTTTTCGTCTGTGCAAACTGGGTTCTCAAGGAACTTATTGATTTGTACGCGGGAATCGGTCATGGTTGACGCTCAAACAGATGCTGAGGTCCTTAGTTATATTAACTTGTGAGAATTCTGACCAATTATCTGAAGGAAACTCTTTTTATTGCATCAAGGATTGTCTCTGGAGGTGGATTTATCCTTTAGTGATAAGTCCTAGGTAACGATACATAAACTGAATCACTATGAACTGCAAACCACGTTTGAGCAGGCGAATAAGGGGATCGAATCGATTTGACAGTCTCAGATTTCATGTAGTTCTCCTTGACTTTTCTAATATTTTCAGATCCGCATTGGTGATTGCAGCGACATAAGTAACATAAGTGCTGTGGTGAGATTTATTTGCTGCATACTGAAATGACACTCACGCTGACATGAACAGATTTCTGGACGTCTCTTTCTCAATATTACTGTGCTGGATTGAAGCCTGTGTCGACCACACGTACACTGATTTGTTAATTGTCAGTTTGTGAATTCACAGACATCAGTTTTTCCCAGTTTCGATTCTGAGATAACTGCTTTTGATTGAGGGCCCAGAGGCGTCTTAGAATAGGTGCTCGTAGGAGCCACGTCTCACATTCATACAGAGAGGTAACCCGTATGGTACTGAGACACACCTTCCCTGAGATTCGATTCGAGGGTGTTATGTCAGTGTACGTGTCAAAAAATAGAAAAATGACCAGGATGTTGCAGATTCGTGTACGAAATTTGTTTATCACGCTACGATTTGAGATTACGCATGAGTTAAAAAGCCAACAAACCACGAGCTCCAGCGAACCCGAAGGACCAACGAGAACGTTAACACCGTTGACGTCTGTCTTTGAGAATACTAAGTTCCACTCAAGAATCGTACAAGATCCCGCGTATCCTAAACTGTGTTCACGTTCATGTAGTTTCATGACATCTCAGTGTAGGACACAGTATCTTTCGAGAAAAAAGAATGGATTACTCATTAACTCAGCGAGTAAATAGTTGAAGGATAAGATTTCTGATCTCCTGTTTTTCAATGAATAAGGGAATGAGTTAAAAGGGAACTTTGCTGGCAACATAAATGTGGATTCTGGTTGGAACAAATCAACGGTCAAAAATTTGTTCATATTCACAATGGTTCCTAATTGACGTCATGGTATCCCTTAGACTGCCGTTTCAATCTCGAACCAAATGGTGCATGAGCAAAGAGACAGAGGTTGATGCCAGATGGTTCAAATTGGAATAATCTGATTACGCAGTTTATGGTGCGTCTGGTACACGAGGAAAACGGTGAGATTTAACAAGTAAGCTTGTTTGCTCGTGGGTTGCAACGTCGCAACATGATGTTATCCAATAATAGCTACCTTAGAGCGAGAAGAGGACCACATCTTCACGGGAGCCGAGGTAACAAATTCCCACCCGGCTACCCAGTGATAGAAATGAGTACTTAACCAGCATTGCGATAATTTATCTCGTTGTAAACTGATTATATTGAAATAATCTGGTGTAATCGAAGTGACGTCCATAATTCGATATCCAAATCGATCCCCATAATCATTTACTTGGATATGGTTTTTTTTGTGATTTGTTTGATGTTACGATACCTAGGATATATCATATTCACCGAGAGATAAATCCACCCCCAAAACAAGGCTTTTTCATATTATATATATAATCAGGATCTCTCTCAGAAAGGTCGCTTAAAATACACAAATGAAGACCACACAGTAGCACATCATCCGCGTTAGTAGTAATCCCGCTGCACCCTTAGATACTCCCCCAAATTTCGTTTAAAAAAACCTAGATTTAACATCAAGAAATAAGTGTAAAGTTTTAGAAATTGACGGTATTCATCCGGAGACCTAAATTTGTGTACATCGTTCGGTGAATTTTGAAAGACTTTTGTGAAAACAAATCAAGTTAGAGTTGCCGCGTTTTCTATTCGCGTAACCTGGGGGTGCAGGCACCTGAGAATGATTGCAGTGAGCTAGCATCAAGTCCATTTCAAATAAATGATGGTTGATACGCATCAGTGCTTAACACAGACGTCAGGCTTTCGCAGATAAAGAGGATGAACATGATGATGACAATGATGATGGTGATGATGATAATGATGATGATCGTATGCTACGCCACCAAAGCTCGATTGGTTGTGTTGTGGTGGGCGTGCTATATTAATTTTGAATATTGAGTGGACGTTTGATGCATATACCTGCCATACCAAATCAGTCAGATTGCCTGATCAGCCTGAATGTTTATATATCTGATATATATATATATATAATAGATAACTTCAGTACGTAACTGATGTCGAAGGTGGGTCATTGAGCCTGATGCTCAACACTGTATGTTGTACGACTAAAGGCTCACTCGTTTACATTCGCAAAGAACGGGAAACTGCATCTTCCAAGAGAAAACCAGCGTAATCAACGACTAGCTGACAGGATATTATGTCAAAATGCAATTGATTATCACAGAACAGTGGTTGGAAGATCAACTGCATCGCTGAGAACACGAGCCAAGTCTGCGCTGGTCACTAGAAATTCTGGCTAGGACATTGTGCATCTTTGAGGCGTTGGGCATTCGAACACATCCGTTGGAAGAGTTAGAGAGGTCAGGTTTTACAAAACGGTACATTGGTGTCTTCGGAAACCAGAAACCAGTTTCTGGTTGCAACACCTGAGAAAACTATCGACACAAGTAGTTTTTAGTTGGCTTTTCATTGATTTGATCTCCAAAGTTTTTCTAAAGCCTATTTGAAAGCGTATTCAAAGCGGAAATTTGCACCAATGGTCCTCCACACAGTTATGGTTCACACAATGATCTCCATGACTGTGATATTTCACTGGAAAAGACTGGATAAAATCCATGACTAATGGACACACTTTTCGTGGATTGTGTACGTTTTCGACAGTATTCCACTGTCGTTCTGCGACATTTCGCTTTGTGTGGGTTCGAGTCTCCGGACCTATTAAACTCAGATGATACTGAGATGCATACCGCGATTCACGTTGATCAGAAACAAACATTGTCGCGCATATGTGATTCATGTTGAGTTATATTGGATGAAATCACTGCCAATGAGGACTAGTAATGCTCTTGCTTAAAAACAATATAATTTACTTGGTAAGTGATCAGGTGGCTGTTGATCTGTTCATGGAGCTTGGCAATTGATTTGCAACCGTTTTGTCACCATTACAGGAGGCATCCTTAGTGCGCTGTTCGTTAGGTTTAAGAAACTCGGTGATTTTCAAGGCACTACAAATCATCCAACATATCATTGTACCTTACCCATATTAGATAAACGCCCTCTGAATCTGTGTTACCTCAGTCTATAGTGACCTGATGATTAAACCAGTTTTCAGGAATCTAAACGGAGGCCGCTGACGTAGCAACGACAATATTTGTAACGCCAATCAGATCCATTCCAAATGCCACGGCGTTGCTGTGCGCTGTGATCAAATAATTACTCACTACTGTGTACAATCAAGTAGTGTGTGGACGAAATAAACATGCAACGCAATATTATATTTCGTCCGCCCGTGCCTTACTAGCATGGTGTAAAATGAGAAACGCATGGACAATTTTACGCAGAGTGAATGTACCTGTATCCATTCTTAAGGTTTTGTGGGTAAAACTTTATTGCCACTACGTTCCATTGCAATCTGACTATTTGCCTCGTGTATATGCGTACGACAGCATTGGTCGAATTTTCGAAGTCAAGTTTGTGGAGCTCGTGTACGCATGTCGTTGTTCTGAAACTCGACGGAATGTGATGCTGAGGTCTACACAACCTCTTCCAGAATGGAAATTCCTATTTCATGTTCATGCGACCTGTCTACGAAATCCTTTGAGAAACCGTGTAAATTGAGTTTAGCCCACATTCTGGTCACAAGGGAATTGAAGGTAAAATCGGCAGTACAAGCGGCAGCAGACTATGGACCACAGAAGCATGCACGTGGTAGCGGAAACCCATAATGAAATCAGAAATTAAGTCCAACGCTTCAGCGCAGGTTGCTTCATGCAGCAAACGTTAAAAGTTGACAGACGAACTGAAGAATAATTTCGGAGCGTCTAATGCTGTAGAGACCGAGTTGGCCACGGATACTGCGGCTGACGGTGATAAAAGGAGAACGGATCCTTAAGTTAGTAAACCGGAAGTAAGGATGGTTTCAGGTGTAGCTTGTTTCCGGGTACTTGCTATGTGTTTTACAGCAGACAAGGCAACCGAATTAATGAAAACACTCGCGGCCGGTGTGACATGAGATCATTTGTAAGCGTGCAGTCTATGCTTGAAATTGCGCTGTGATAATACCAGAGTAAGAAGAAACGCTCCTCACCGTGAATTCATTCATTAGAAAACACCATCTAAGTAGCTACAAACTATTTAACAGGAAAGTCAGCGTCCCAGACACAAAGAGCGTTGTCAGGAGTTTTGTTCAACTTTCATGGCTATTAATCGATTATCACGCGATTAGTTTAGGCTCGAATACTGACATCAGGCGGTCAGGAACAACTTTTGAGGTTCTTTCAACAGTTGATTTCATGTAGAAGGGTCTTAGATGAAACATCATTCAAGACCAATGGCGTTATGCGTGTTCATCAGGGTGATCGTATTTCTAAATAAGATAAAGTTCCTTAATAAAGCACCAACCTCGTTCACGTGGTCAATAAGTCTCCAGGAACCGGATCCATTCGAGATAACTTTCCAGGGTAACTCACGCATACGGCAGACGCAATGTGTGGAGCATCGAACCTTTATATGTTCATGTATTCCAGAACATAAAGGGGGCAGTTTGTGGTTCCCAGACCGGCTGATAAAACCACGAGAAGGAACAGGACAAACGGAGATCTGCGCACAATCGAGTAATAATCAATAAGTAACCTTTCTCATCCTTACTAAAGCAAAACTTTACTGAAAATAAATTTAGATTTGGCACATACACGACGAATTTAGGTGTTTCGGTTCATTGAAAAATGAGGCGTAGAACCGCGTTCCCATATCGGGGTAATCGCTGGCTATTCATAGCAATGATCATGGTTTGCCTTCATTGTCCCCGTGCTCCACTGCGCCTCAATTCATTTCTAGTTCACCTATCGCTTGTTTCCTCATTCAGGCGGACATTTACCACGCGTATGATGTCCTGCGTGCAAACAAGGTTCCAGTGTAGAATATAATTGCTTTTGCAAACGACAATATTGCAGAAAATGGCAATTAAATATCTCATACAAGGTATCCCATGTGATAGCAACTGAAACTATTACCTTTTCACACAAAATTTGTAGCGTTCTATGTTATGTACTTCCCGGGACCATTGTAGGATATTTACATCATTACTGCTTTGAGGAGTTCAGTTAACACTTGATCGAAAGTAGACACACGGTGCATTCACCACCATGAGAATTTATTTAAAAAAGGGCCCAAGAACCAAATTTAAGCAGAATTAACGAGTTAGGTAATTTTTCGCCATTCGACCCTTATGTTAATTTCTCGCAAAAAATACAGTTATTCTCATCCTCTTATTCTATTCATCCATTCCCAGGCCAAATGTTCCATGACTCGGACAACGTCGCGGTCTCCTATCAACTTATGGAGACGTGGTTTTGACGCGGACAAACGGTTTATATTGGCTAAAACCTCTTACAAAGACCGCGGTTAATTTATATCAACATCAATAACTTTTGTGGCCATGTAATACTAAAGCTAATGGTGGTGAATTAAATTCACCATGGACTCCGAAATCTGGAGGCTTAAATCACTTTTGACCAAAAGCGAAAAATTCGTTGGAAAATGGCAGCAACGTGGTGGGGTGACCGAACGACTGCAATGATATTATGGAGCCAATAGAGAGAATTGGGCGGACTGTGGAGCAGTTCCTTGTCCACTATGGCAGAAGAAAATTAAATTTTCACCTCGCTCCTCTGTCTTACAAAATGTCCTCAGAATGTCAGCGGATTCCAGTGGGGCCCATACACTTGGCTTTTACACCGCTGACGGAAATTAGGTGAGAAAACGTTGCATATGAGAGGTGATTGTAGGAAATACTGGAGCACATCTACATTACGGAATTGGTAGAGTACCACACAGACCAGAGGGCGTTTAGCAAGTGTAATGGAATAAAAGTTGGATTTGCAGAGAAAAATGGAACGGAGAAAATGTTGCAACTTGAAAAAAGCTTGATACTGTCTTTAGGGACTGTGGAAGAGCACTTCGACAAGTGATTAATGACGGTACTTTGATGTCTAGTCCGGCCAGTATAACGTCGTTTGTTACTATTCTGTTGCGCTGAAAGTCGTCCAGGGTTAATGGCTTTCGCCGGTTGAAGAGTTAAAATCCACCATTGAACGTTCCATGTCGAGCACCCTGGATCACAAAAAAAGTTTCCGGTTCTTTTAACTTTCATCTTTCAGCATTGTCTCAATCACATTTGCAATTATCCCGACGCTTTTGGAAGACCACATATCTGTTGATGCATCGCTATCGGACAAGCATCTGAGAAAAAGAATTGGACGATATATCCAACGTGTTACTCATTTTTCGTACTGCTCGAAAAGAGGCTGCAGCGCCAACTACGCTGTTGCTCCTTCATAAACTTGACGAATGCAGAACGTGTACCAAGATACATGGTTGAGAACACCTCATAAAGGGTCCGATGAGTTCTTGTTCGCCGTGGTCAGGGGATCCAATCAAATAGTGAACTAACCTGTTATTCATAATCACAAATCAAATATTACTAACCACCACGTGGCTGTGCCGTCAAACCCCAGAGCAGCACGACCAAGATATTCATCTGGCTGCTTACGATTGGCGAGTTGTTCAGGAATTTTAACCCTTAAATTTATTATAGTGACGAGAATACGGTCGCCACGGCACTTTAGGAATGGGGATGTGCGGACATTCCTCGAGGATTTCGAAGGTTGCACGGGCGGCATTACTGCAGACCAACCGAATTTATTTGGTGGCAGGGAAACCCCTTCTCCTAGGCCACGCAGCAGTGTAACTTGTTTTCTCTATCAGGTTCCTCGGAAGATTGACTGTTCCACCAATGGAGAAGCTTTTGGAGCGAAGTTGGATGCAGCGGTTAACCCCCAGAAAGGTGAGGCGGATCAAGTGCTCAGAACGCAACCTGAATGTGATCCGACGGTGTTCTTTGCTAGCCTGCAGAATTCGCTGGATCGAACACCGCCGCGATTGTATGCAGTGTCGCACCAGCAGTTGCTGTCTGACCAATTTATTGAAGGGCTGCAGCTGGCGCTCCGTACCCATTTGCGGTTATCGAGAGCAACTGGCCAATTGAGTGTGGAGCACTTGGTCTTTCCCGGAAATTAACCGTGCGACACCGGGAACGAAGAAGTCGCAGGTAAGCGGGGATGATTCAATTGTGGATGGCCTGAATAACAAAGTAGGCCGACTCGCCAAGCACCATGCCGCCAAAAGCATGGAGTTTTGGAGGCACGCACGAACTTTGTTACAAGTGTGGCATGTCTGATCACCGCAATGTTGAATACCATCATCTCAGACCAACTGCTGATAAGAGAACTTTGGGTTACTTCTGGGTTCCTGGGTGGATTGTGATTAGCGCAGCATCAGTTTTGCCGCTAGTGCTTCGCTGCCGTAGGATCGGTTTTCAGGTGGACGACTCATTGTGAGTTGCAGAATAAACATGGATGGTTACGGTATTCTGTTCTGGCCGAACACGATCATTTGAGGATGCCTAAGGCTTCCAGGCACCCACTAAGGCTATCCGGATTAAAATTGACAACTGAAACACCAATGTGAGGGATCAGCACCCATATCATGCAGAGACCTCAGAGAGGTTCAAACCTGAGTTGTGTTTGAAAAAGATCAAAGAAGACTGCAACCGTTTCGGGAGATCTTGAGGCTTCGAGTAAATATCGTGGATGTTTAAATCTATGATGAAATTTTTTCTTCTGTTGTACCTGCCATTTCGGGAAAAATTGTGGGTGCGTATATGCAGATTGGTCAAGGATACCGCTCATTCCGGTGTAGGGCGCTTTTGGAGTGTTCATTAGAGAAATATTCGGCCACATTTCTGGAGAAAACTTTTATTCTGTACAAAATAGCCCTGTCAACGGACGTGTAACTGTCTTTCCGTGAACATGTTAGGAGCTTGAATGTCCGTCGCGCTGGCTGCGGAAACATCAACTCGACCACTAAAAACTACTTACCATCTTTGGAAAGATGAATAAGATTATGAATTTGAATATGCAGCCTTCAATCAGTCTCATCTGGTTTACCATCGGATTTCGCACACCCGAACACACGGTTACTGTTTGTCGTGTTGTGAATTTACAGAAATCGGTTTGCACTAGCTTAGATTCAGAGATAACGGCTTATAATCGAGGATCAAGAGCCATTTCTCAGTGAAGTTTAGCCGTCGACCTTCCGGCTGGTATTCCGAACAGTTAACCATTTTTTCTTTCACGCACGCTAATGAGTGCCGGGCCGCAATGAACAAAAAACTGGCATGGAAGGGATAAAGATGCTTTTCGTTATACGGAAAGAAGTGGAATGTGAAACCAAAGAGTTACTGCTGGTTTGAATGAACATGTCTGTCCGTGAGAAAGCCAACTTGCATGCATGAATCGTAGTAGATATCGCTTGCCCTGAAATGTGCATATTTTCGTGGTGTTTCATGTCATCTCACAGAAGGATGCAGTATCTTCTGAGAAGAACAAATGGACAAATCATTAATTAATAAGTATATGGTTGAATAATAATTTTTCAATCTGCAGTTTTTTTTAAATTGATGGCGGAATATGTCAGAAATAACCTCTAAGCGGGTTCCTCTGCTGGTAGCATAAATGCCGAATTTACATGAAAAATGTCCAGTGACCAAATAGTAACCTGTCCATAGTCCCGAAGTTTCGTGATTCCCCTCATCACTAAATTATAACACGTCGCCTTACTTTGTCTACGGGTTTAATCCCAAAGCACTGTAAAATGTATGGGGAAGGAGACAAAGAATGACATCAAATCGTGCAGAGCGGAGCTATCTGCACACGCAACTTTGTGGTGCATCTGATGCACACGAAATCCTGTATTACCATTACTATTGTCAAGGTAACCCAGCTATGGCGCGACACATAATGGCCATAAATCACTTCAATGTTCCTGGGCGATATACCGATAAAACACATAGGTGAGTGTGACGTCCCGGGGAAACCTATGTCTGGTAACGTCATTTGCCTTGGAACGCGCTACGTAGAGAACAAGGAAACCGGTTCACTGAAATATTTATTTGCGAATTGAGATGGTGTTAACATGAAACTAGGATGCGTTTCCGATCGACAACGCGGTTCATCCCTACTTGCCGCGCTGTAAATTTTCATACGCAAACGCAGCAGCGTTTCGTCCCAACCATATACTCGGCCCTACAAATTCAATAGGGCTTGGAAAAGAACGGGGCCAAGAATCAGTGGGCATCTTAAAGTGAAGCAATGCAGCAAATCATGTCAGGGTTGCTCCATAAATCTGGCTTATTAGAACATCGCAAAAGAAACGCATGTGTGTGTATTTTGAACTCATATTGATCATTTTAACCATATCGAAATAAGGGACACTGTATCAAATATGGTCGCAATTATACACATGGGCATCCGGCGTGTTTCTTATTTTGGGATACGAGTAACTCCATTTACTGGCCGGTTTCCAGGAATTAAGGCATACGTAGGAGTTTCTCGGACTGAGACATTCTTTGTGATTTGCAGACTTGAACTCTCGTTTGAAACGATGTAAATTTAGTAAGGTTTTCTTTCTTTCAAGAGCATTCACCCCATGATAGATGGTCGTACCTTGACAACGCTGACCCTTTCTGAGTTCCGATACTGATTCATTACGATTGCCGAGGATTTCCAGATAAGTTGAAACTGTTGGACGGTGCTTCGCGATCTTTCCGCGTAGAATGGCTTTACTGAGAGGCCGCAGGATGACTAGCTTCACTAAATTGGGAAGTTTCTCTCTGAGAAGCAGCCAATCGTAGAGCCAAGCGAAACATGACAAAGTGATGCGGTTTGCTTTTATTGATTGATGAGCGATGCTATGAGGGATCTTGGTGGGAATGCAAAACAATAGTGAGAAAACATGGAAGTCCTGCAAATTTTGCGCATTGTTATTGTTCATATTTTCACCGCTAAATATGGTAGAATTGTACGTAGTTCCAAAGTCTCAAGTGGGGCAACTTGGTTTTTCGTGTCCTTAGTGTGAGAAAGTTAAGGAAATCAAGTGAATCGGTCATTTTCCGTCATCGCCATCGTCCTTATCTACCTCCTTCTCCTCATGATCATCATTCTTATTCGCCGAGCTTCATTGTTCGACCCTGGTGCTTTGTTGCCTCATAAAAATTGTTCAGGTGGACGCCTTAGTGTGAAGTAACGAACAATGTGTATAAATAATTGTTTCATTTGCAGCCTAACACTATCACCTGGGGGAAAGAAACTGCCAACATGAAGGCCAATGAAGTGCATTAGGAGCCTTATCATACATAGTCAGATTTGAAAAAAAAATCTAGAAAAAGACTGGAACCGTTTTGAGAGACTTTGTGGCTGCGGAAAAATACCGTCAATTTATAAATCTGTGTGTAAAATTTTCGTATGTTCCAAATGAGGTTTTGTGGAAATGTTGGATGTGCGGATTAGGACTGGTCAAACTTACCGCCGACTGAGAAACTGGGCTACCTGTTCGTATTCATTTGAGAAATTTTCGGTCATCTTCCTGAAAGAAACAATAACTTTTTACGACAAAGCCTTGTCCCTGAACTTGTTTCTAGTCTTCTGTGAATATGATGAGGGCTTGCGTGCTTGCTGCATTGGGAATCGGAACACCAGCTGAATCACTATAACCTAATTACAATGATCAAGTAGGTGAGTGAGGGAGCAGTTTGAATATTCGGTCTCGGAAGTCCGCTATTTAGCCCAGGCTTTTCAGTATTTTCGGATTCACGTATGTGCTTGCAACGAAATGAGTCACCTCACTGAGGTGGTGCGAAGTATATTGCTGTATCCTGGAAGGAGATTCACACCGACATGCTCAGATGTCTCGAAGTTCCTTTCTTACCATCACACTTTCCTCTATTGAAGTCTTTGTTGCACACCCGAACACCCGTTTTTTAGTTGTCACGTTGTGGATTCGTCGAAATCAGTTTACATCACTATTGGCTCTGAGATATCGGATATCGAGGACTGAAGGACGCCTTAGGTTGGTTGCTTGCAGGAGCCACATGTCACAACATTAGGGCGAAACATCCCTTACGGTAGCGTGACAATCTGTGAGATTCTGGGATTACGCTGCTCTGCCGTCTATCACACTACAGTGTGAGATTACGTATGCGTTTCGAGGCCAGCAAATCACGACCTCCACTGAATTCCGAGGAATACGGAAAACCCTGATACCGTTCACAATAAGAGATTTGGTCGGTGAATAATAATCAACATTTCGTCTCGAAACTAAGGTCAGGAAGCACCGTATTTCTTTTTTACCATTACCGATGTTCACTTCAACCGTGAATCTCGACGAATGGACACTCGACCCCCGGATGGTGTTCCGATCACCTAACCATTTGCTGTTCCGCAAACGCCCATGACAATTTTTGCGCTGCATGAACTGGAAAAATGGTATGGTTTTGATAATGGGGCCTTCCGTACTCTTCAAAGAAGTGAAATATGAAAGCAAATGGTTGCTGTTGGATATGGTGTTCCACCTAACCATTTGCTGTTCCGCAAACGCCCATGACTTTTGCGCTGCATGAACTGGAAAAATGGTATGGTTTTGATAATGGGGCCTTCCGTACTCTTCAAAGAAGTGAAATATGAAAGCAAATGGTTGCTGTTGGATTTGTAAGAACACATATCTGTGTGTGATGGCCAACTTCCAAGCATGCATTGCATAAGATCACGCTTGTTCTGAAATGAGTTCATGTTCGTTGTGTTTCATACCATCTCGGTGTAGACGCAGTATTTTCTGAGAAAGAAATTTAGGAAATAATTAAATGAGTCGCTGTAGGATTTTGGGATAGGCTTGTCCATCATGAGTCTCTGAATTTATGATCGAATGCGGCGAAAATGACCTTTATGCGAATTGTTTATGTGATAGCATATAAATGGACTTTGGTTTTAACAAGTCCTGTCACCAAACAAAAACGTGTCCATGGTTACAAATTTCTGTAATTCACGTCATCACAGAATTTCATCATGTAACAAAACTTTGTCTACCGTCTCACTGCCGAACCGCTTTGCAATTTATGCGGCAGGAGAAATGGGCTGACGTCAGATTGTGCAAGGCGCAGTAATCTGCCCACGGCATTTTAGGTGGAGTCTGGTACACGGCAAAAACAGTAGATTTCACAACTAAGCTTGTTTTAATTGCGTTGCCACGCTACAACCCGATGTTTCTCAAAAATAACTTCCCATCATCAACTGAGCCTGGAAAACGAATGCTGACATTGAAAAACGGAACGCATTGCATAGCTGACAGATCCACGCATAAATTTTCATTGACGCAATCACCGCGGCAACAAATTGAGTGTGGATTTCCGTGCACGTCCGGACTAACTCACCACCTTCTATCGCAGCTACCGCGTATTAGAACACGTCTGATTTCGCTGCTCAACCCTTCGACAGAAGGTGCGATACCTGACCAATGCCATATGAAAAAAATTACTACATGAATACCATTGGGATAATTCATCCCGCTAAAATCACCGACGTGAACCTGAAAATATTGAAACAAATTTGCAGTAAACTGGGTGACGTCTAAGATTGAATATTCAAATTGATCCCCGTATTCATCATCATAAACACGGTAAGTAGTTTAGAGTGATTCAACTGATGTTTTGGTATCCAGCGCAAGAAACACACAGACGCTTAAATTCATGTCCAGGGACATGGAGTCTCTTCCATGTAGGTGGCCGATATTACACAAAGGAACACCACCGAATAACTGATTATCACAGCGGGCAGTAATTACTTAACACTAAACGATAACATGCAGTTTCAATCGGACGTTAACTTGGGTTTCGTGAAACGCACAGTGCTTCAGCTAACACTGGCTTCACTGAGAAGTCAGAGGAAGGAAAACTTCATTGATTTGTGAAGTTTCTCTAGGAGGAGAGGTCACTCAAGAAGTCGAACCAAACATGACCAGGTGCTGTTGTTTCCCGTTATTGAAGAATGAGTGAGGCTTTGTTTGTGGGGCTCCTAGTTAGACCTAATCACACTAATGGGCACGCGCTCCAGATTCTGCGGTCAAGCGCTGAACCTACTAGGCGGGTCTTCACGGATTTCTTTCGAAACTTCCTGCATTTCATGCGATACGCAATGCTCATGATTCACACTAATGATAGCATCTCTTCAAAGTGTTTCTCAGGTTTCGGGCACAAACTTATTTCACTTCCGTGAAAAACTCTCTAACAAAGATGTCAAAGTTTCCTCAGGTTATCAACGGATACGGAACGCAAAAGCAGTGTAAACACTCCATCCGAGGAGGGTTCCACACGAATTTCATTTCAACATGTAATACCAAATTAGGATAAGCATGGTTTGATACGCTATCTTTGTGACCTCATCCATTGTCCATGTTTACTAAGTGGAATCGATAATCAATCCATTTTATCGATGAATTCGTCTAGTTAGAGCCGAAATCCATTGGATACGTTTATCCAGAACTTCGGTTGGACAAACTGCCCACATACCCTGCATATGGTAGAGAGAGATTAGATGTGAACCAGTATCACATCACTCTGATTTGGAAACCGCTACACTTACACGTCTAATCGTAATTCAATGCACTTGGAACTGACTATGTAACGCCTCGTACGATGCGATCTCTTCCGAATCCGGCAATCCGTGTGTGCCCTTTAAGTGTGCTGTCGATCCACTCGTCCACCATGGAGACGTCCTCTGGTGAGTGATAGAACAAAGAGGCTGAGCTCCTTCATAAATGACCTAGAGACACCGCAAACACCCAAGAACCTGTTATATAAAGTCCCTCAATCTGCTGGCTCCGTGAGGCTAAACAAAGCCACTGTGGATCTTACAGTATAAACTCCCACCACGTTTTACCTACAAATACGATTCATCAAGCACAATGGAAGACCACTCAAAATTCCGAACATATTTCTTTGTTCATAACTTCAGTGCTAAATTTGTTAGAGCTGTGCATACTAGTAACGCCATAAGGGAGGTCATGTTATTCTGCTGGGTACATGGTCTGAAAGGGTAGGGGAAATCAAGCGAGTCTAGTTTATATCATCATCATCCTCATCACCATCATCGTCATCATCATTCCTTTATCTCACCATCGTCATCGTCGTCACCATCATCAGCATCATCACTAAGTCAGCGTAGTATCGGCGTTACCGTTGGTGCATTTCTCCCGTGAAATCAGTTTTCAGATGGACGACCTATTGTGAAATGTCGAGTAAACATGAATGCTTAGGGGATTCAGTTCTAGGCCACAACCATTCGAAGATGCTTATACCATCAGACACTCATTCAAATGGCGCCCATCAGCCGCACAATGCTCTCAGGTGGAAGACTCCTACGTGTGGTGCGCCGAAATGCTGGTCTTGTTGCGTATGTGCTCAAATCAGAATCCATACTAATCTAGGCATATATATTTGCAGCGCACCAAACTGCATTGTCCACTGAAGCAACCATACCTCTGGCGGAAATGTGTGGTGGATTAATTTTCCAGCATCTCTGAGCCTCAAGATGCCTGAATGCGACTCAAAATGTTGGAGTGATACTCCAAATTTAACTGCCAAAAACTTCGAAAGGAAATTACTTGAAATTAATTGCAAGAAATGAGGGTCTATTTCTGGGCTGTGCATAGAAATGCAGCATTTTTCATCCACTAGTGGAAAAATGCATTTTGAGTCCACGGCTTGAGACGTCAAGTCATTCACTTGAAAGTCAATCAATAAATGTTTATCAATAAAAGTTTATCAGTAATATTTTATCGATATGAGAAAGCCTCGTTTCTGAATGCGAATTTATCGTTCGGTGAATATGATAAAAGCTACTTCTGAGCTGGGCATCGATACATCAATTTCTTCACTGTAAACAACTTACCATATTTGGGTAGGTGAATAAAGGGATAAAATTCAGTATCCAGTCTTGGACATCAACCAGTTTACCATCAAATTTCTCACATTGAAAAATTCGTTTGCTATTTGTCTCGTCGCGCAGTCGCAGGCAACAGCTTACACTAGTTTAGGTCAACGTCATTTGCTCGGGGACCGCAGGTCGCCGTTTGTTGGTTGCTCAAAGCAGCCGAGTCTCGTAGGTTTACAAGTAAATAACATGAACTGCAGCGTAACACATTATGTGAAACACGTTCTAGGCAAACTAGGTGACGTCCAAGACAAAATATCCAAATTGATACCCTTGCTGATCTATTTAAACTCGGTACATAATTTGTAGTGATTTAGTTGATGTCTAGATATCCAGTGCAAAAATCACACGACCTCTCATCATTTTCGCAGAAGGTTGAATCCCCGTCCAGAGACAAGTCTTTAACGTATAAAATTGGAGTCTCTTCAGAGGAGGTGCCAACAATTACACAAATATAGACCACCAAGATACTCATTCTCTGATTGAGTTGTGTCCACGTCAGACTTTGGTGAACCTCTAGTTTGAACACTGAATATTTTTGTAAAGAATAAGTAAAAGATGGTATTCTTTCGAGGTCATTATACCTCTCGAAACGTCCACAATTCCCTAAAAATCTTAAACGAAAATACCTCAAGCTGTAGACGCTGCTGGATATATCGCTGCTAATTCGCGTACCTTTAATGGGTTTCTACCAGGTTGCATGAATCAATGCTTGAGGGTGTAGGCACATTAGATTGGTTGTACTGAACTAGCGCTAAGTCCATCCACTGTTCGAGTTTATGCGTCTTTAAACATTGAGGTTTTCAGATGAATAATGGTTGTACCGCGGCGATGAATTGGTGATTAACCCATTCTATTGCCAATGATGATGATGATGATGATGCTGATGCTGATGATGAAAATTATCGTGTTGACCACGATGATGATGTGCCACGACGACGAAGTTCAATTGGTTCAAGCTGGACGTGTAGTGGATCTTAACTATGTTTTACGATTCAGGACAAAGGGACAGAGCGAAACGAAAAACGTTCTCTAAAATAAAATACATAGAGAACAGAATAACAAATAGTAGGATTTGGACCTAGTTTCACCTGGAGAAATAGAACTTAAGAAGAAGGTGAAACTTCCTCTCACCCGCAGAAAGTTCAATTTGGCTTAGAAGCTCTGGACAATTCAGTGCTTAAGCCTCAAAATTGCTGACTGTGGTTCGAATCCAAACTCGGCTTGGGAAACCTGGCGATTGGTAGGCACTTGTGGTTCTCCCGGGCAATGTGATGGCTGCATACCAAAACTGTGCTGCAGCTGATTTACTACCATTATTATTATGTTCAATTTATGGAAAATGCAACCCTATCACTTTGAAATTCAGCAGATTATTTTCAACGTCAACACAAGTGCTTGCAAAATTCATTTTATTTGACTGGTCAACGCACTGAAAATATGTGAACACGTTGCCAATTCGGGCGACTGTACAGTTTATTTATCACATGGTTGCTGATCTCTCCTTCAAGCCTAACACTTGGATTGCAAATCTTCCAGTAGATATTGATATTCCGCGGTAAGGACTGTTCGTATGCTGATGACAAAGAAAGGGGTGTAAGCTTATTTTTAGGCGATTGGACGGAGCACAAACGTGGTCAAAGGCACTTGTCGAATACATTTTATACGAGTACTGAAACCAACTTTCAGGCTGGTTATAGACGGATCATAGTAGGTCCCCGTCTTTTGAAGATGCCGCTTTTTCGTTTGAAGGCTTCGGAAATCAGTGGTGCGCTAGAGGAGTGGCTCTACAGAACATTTGGATGGACTTGGAGTCAGGCGGCACATTCGGAGAAATTCTTATAGGATGTTTTATGTGGTGCTCTCCCATCCACCTTAAGCAAGTCTCTTTTGAGTTGTTCTAGCGGGCCGTTTGGTTGTAGGTGATATGAATGCGAATTGGTACGACGTGAACTTGTCCCATTGAGAAGTACGATCATTTACGCGTGAGTTCCCTTTTGACAGGAAGCTCAGATGAATCCGGCTGAATCACTTGTTGGTGATGTTCTGCTGCACCCAATGTGCTGCACGAGGCCGCCTCATATTTCAGTCGGTGCAATATTCGGTACATCGTAGTACGTTGTTCTTTACCATTAATTTGCCGAAAACTCTCCCTCAGTCAAAGACAGGTTTCGCCCGTCTTGGAGCTCATGTGAAAATCGAATTCGTGTGCAAGTGAGATTGCTGTCGAAATATTCATACTCCAATTAGCTAGTTTACACAGGAATATACCTTCTCGGAATACCTCCTTTTTCTCGGTAGATTTCGTCGTCAAATCAAAATGGCATGGTCAGTTGTGGACCGCTGTAGTGTGTAACTGTAACCGAGCCCTTTGTCGACAGTATTTTCCTGATTTTGTGAGATACGCGTTGTTGCCCTCTAGTAAGAATGAAACAGCTACACACTGCTTCTCAGCCTTTCGACATGGACTGCCTTTGTTTACAAGAAATTCTCACCAAATATTCTGGCGGTTGCTCGTAATATCAATAACTGGTTACGGAGCCAGTCCAGGTATATTTGTATAATGCGCAAGCGGTTGAAACACCCCATCTGGGGACAATATGACACAAATTACAAACTAACCGAAATCGAAAATCCGTGGTTTTGTGATAACCTAAAAAATAATGTTCGTCACCGTGTTCTTTTGGTTTATAATTGATTCAGTTGATATCTGGATAACCAGCACAGCAAGCCCACAAGCTATTATCGCATTCACTGAACGACAAATCCATGCCAAGTGGAAGTCCAGTTGGTTGTGTTGATTTGGGCGCGCTTTCTCAAGTTGAATTAGTGATTGGACGTTTGTTGAATGTCAAGTACTAGTTTACGTTCAAGGCACAAACAGTCCTAGTGGACAAGGGCACGAAACGGAAGGAAAAAAACCCGCGGTATTGTACTACACGGTAAGAACATGAGGAAAATATTAACAATTGGTGTGGTTTGGGACTTGCAATAATCATTGATCTGGTGAACGCAACCTTCAGAATAAGGTCGAACTTAATCTAATCAGTTAGTTCAATGAAGCTTTGCAGCTCAGGATAATTCAGTGTTTAAGGCTCGAAATTACTGACCCTGTTTCGGATATAGTCCCGGCATCTCAAATACGCCAGTCTAGGCTTTGGTAGCCCGCCGGGTACTAAGCCCTTGTGTTCAATGCGCACAATAGGGCGGTGGCATACAAAACCGGTGGTGCAGCTGAAAGATCACTGCATTTATGTTCTTAGAATATCACGTCTGTTAATTTCAGCAGTTTATCTGCAACTGTGATGCTGTGAAAATTTGTCGGGTGTACTTTTATGAGTACAACTGCGCATTTTTTCGACTTACAAACAAGGTGTTATGTCCCGTTTCACCGCGGATAAAACACTTCGCTCGAGTATCTGAAATGGTTTCGTCCACAGGATTCACATTTACCAAACTTTTGAACCACCGAATCAGAGTTACATTCTGTGAAGTTACGTATTGATCGATATGGATATGAAATTGTTATCCACCTGCATCCTTGAATTATCTCTTTTAGAATAATTTAACAACACTGATTCATTAGTCTTCGTTACGTGCTTCATATCTTCATACTATTCACATATTGGATCTGGAAAGAGCAGCAGCTTCTGATGTAATTGGGGCATTTGAATGCCAACATTGAGCCTATCACGCAGTTGGTCTTAAGTGAGCACCGTAGTCACATTTGGCTGCCTGTGTCTGCAGCTGCAACACCAAATCACGAATCGACTGAGAATGGGAGCGGATTAACATACTGAACTTGGATTTTCGGCTGCTACGAAATTAACGGATTTGAATTGTTGCAGAACTTGTTCGTTGGTACCTTGTAGGAAATATCACTGATCAATTTATAGGCCTCCTTACCAAGGAAATGTAGGAACTATGCAGTGAG
>NW_008752094.1:298738-299888 GCF_000715545.1 Opisthorchis viverrini | reverse complement strand
TCATTGATCTGGTGAACGCAACCTTCAGAATAAGGTCGAACTTAATCTAATCAGTTAGTTCAATGAAGCTTTGCAGCTCAGGATAATTCAGTGTTTAAGGCTCGAAATTACTGACCCTGTTTCGGATATAGTCCCGGCATCTCAAATACGCCAGTCTAGGCTTTGGTAGCCCGCCGGGTACTAAGCCCTTGTGTTCAATGCGCACAATAGGGCGGTGGCATACAAAACCGGTGGTGCAGCTGAAAGATCACTGCATTTATGTTCTTAGAATATCACGTCTGTTAATTTCAGCAGTTTATCTGCAACTGTGATGCTGTGAAAATTTGTCGGGTGTACTTTTATGAGTACAACTGCGCATTTTTTCGACTTACAAACAAGGTGTTATGTCCCGTTTCACCGCGGATAAAACACTTCGCTCGAGTATCTGAAATGGTTTCGTCCACAGGATTCACATTTACCAAACTTTTGAACCACCGAATCAGAGTTACATTCTGTGAAGTTACGTATTGATCGATATGGATATGAAATTGTTATCCACCTGCATCCTTGAATTATCTCTTTTAGAATAATTTAACAACACTGATTCATTAGTCTTCGTTACGTGCTTCATATCTTCATACTATTCACATATTGGATCTGGAAAGAGCAGCAGCTTCTGATGTAATTGGGGCATTTGAATGCCAACATTGAGCCTATCACGCAGTTGGTCTTAAGTGAGCACCGTAGTCACATTTGGCTGCCTGTGTCTGCAGCTGCAACACCAAATCTCGAATCGACTGAGAATGTGAGCGGATTAACATACTGAACTTGGATTTTCGGCTGCTACGAAATTAACGGATTTGAATTGTTGCAGAACTTGTTCGTTGGTACCTTGTAGGAAATATCACTGATCAATTTATAGGCCTCCTTACCAAGGAAATGTAGGAACTATGCAGTGAGTTCCTCGTTAAATATATCAGATTTTGTGAGACACCATATGTCGAAACGTTCCAAATAGTCTCCCACGTCTCGCGCAGTTGTATTAACATCTAATGTTTCCATTTCGGAAGACATGATAAATTGTTCTACTCGTGACGTCAAATGTAAGAATTAAATTAAATATAAATAAATAAATAAATAAATAAATAAATAAATAAATATAAATATAAAT
>NW_008752094.1:278484-298684 GCF_000715545.1 Opisthorchis viverrini | reverse complement strand
ACGAACTAAAAATTCATAATACAGCGCAGCGTAACAAGTAGCACGGACGTATACGAATTTGCGCGTATTTACACCCGAAGGAATATCAAAACATGAGAATAATGATTAGAGCAATGGATAGAGAATTAATCATGTTCATCAGAGTGACTAAAGTTCACTGATCACCTGGCTGCTAATCCGTTCGTGAAGTCCAACAGCTGGATTGCGAAGGCTCAGGTAGACACTGGCCTTACGCGGTCATAATGCTTCCCATACTGATGAGAGTGAAACGCTGTAAGGTAACTGCAAAGCTGAGCAGGCTGCTTGGTGGACACATGGTAGACAGTCCATAACGGTTGCACTTTTGTTGTTCCTCATTTATCAAATTTCATCGTCAGCCGTGCCCCATTTGGTTGACAACAGTGATGAGTTTCGTTAGAAGGTGGCTTATAATGAAGGACAGAGTAAACACTGAAGTAAATTTTAATCCTAACCGATTATCTTCAACAGAAAATTGGGCAAACCAGGGGAGCACAGGTGAACAGCAAGATAATTGCAACAGTTGCTGTGGCTAGAAATTGGATTTCATTTCATGGCAATTGGCGTTAAGTTATCTCACCCATATTAATCACATTTATGCTGTTGCACTACTGATGTACCTCTACTGCGCTTGTGTTAATTTCATTAAATACACAACCAAAAGCATAACCGGTATGATCACATATGGATCGGCAAAATGACATTTACTGGTTCCTTAGTTTGGCAGTTACGATAATCAGTCTCCATGGAAGTGTACAGTGTTCAGAACAATTTTCAATTAAATTGTTTTCAGCTGCTGAGGTCTATGGATTGAAGTCACTTCTAGACGCCCAAAATTATAGGCGACCATCATTTCCAGATGAGCCTTCTAAATTTCAACGTGTATTTCCAATAAAACGAGGAATACTATTAGAGCGTTCGTAATACTTTCAGTTGTATGACCTGTAGGGTTTTATCATCGCCTTCTACGATCACCCCCGATTGGAAAAGTTAAAAACAAAGGTTATGGAAGGAGGTTAAGTTCCACAGTTAACCCAAAGTGGTTTTAGTTATAACTTTTTTCACATTAAAGACCATACATGAGTAAGGCAAAGTTCGGTTTACGGGAGGCGCACAGTAAACAATTCTAGGTAGATGAAGCTTTATGTAAGCCTGGACAAGATGCGTTATTGTTCGGTTCTCATTGGGTTCTTGTTCTGCGTCGACCATGCTGCATATTTGGAAGCCGTCGGTGTCCACAAATGGTCATCCAATTTTAACAATAATCCGTCAAAGCACTGGGTAGTCCTTGTCGCTGGTTCCAATACCTGGGAAAATTATCGACATCAAGTACGTTACAGTTGATTCTGCATTGGTTTGAGTCTCAGTAGTTCATCTAACTCCCGCAAAAAAGGGTGTTCAAAGTGAATATTTGAACTAATGGTATTCTAAACAGTTTGTTCTACCTAGTGGCTTACATGACTGTGATGTTTCACTCGTAAATGCGATGAATAGAAGCCACAACTAATGAGCATACATTTCGTGGCCTGTGTTCCTTTTCGTCATTACATAATTGTCGTGCTATGATATTTTGCTTTGGGTCGTGTCGATTCCACGGACCTATTTAACTCAAATGTTACTAAGGTGCATAACGTGATTCACGTTTGACGGAAACCAACATCGTCACTTATTGTTGTGTTATGTTAGGTGAAATATCGGCATGCAAGTAAAACGTAAGGTTTTGCATAAAAACAAGAGAATTCCGGGAATTCGATTGCTTCCATGCCACCGCTAATCATTTACCCTTGCTTTGTAGTTTCACTATGTTGAGGGAACGCTCCTAGACTCAGAAGTACCGTAGCCTCAGTTGACCGGATGTAAAAACAGGTGACAGAAATCTCCACCAAGACCATTGTCGTAGCAACGACATTAGTTGTTATACCGAACAGATCTATTCTATCGCTGGGCAACGTGAGCAATTAATTGTACACTTGCTGGCAAGATGAATTATTTCAAATTTAAATTAAATATCTGGAACGCCATTTTGATCAGATTCGTTCCTCCACTCCTGTCTGATTTGCGTAGATTTACCTGAGAGCCTAATGGAAATTGTGACACGTATTGCCGCTATGTCTCACTTCAGTGTGATTATTTGTCCAGTGTAGAAACGAACGACAGTATCTAACGCATTACTATCGAGGTCAAGGTATGACAAGATTGCAGAGCTCCCGTACACACGTGCTTGTTATGCCATTTGACTTCGTGTGAATCTATGTTTCACACAACCCTTTCCCGACAGGAATCCTGCTCCCTGGTCTTGGACTTTCACTGAAATTCTCTGGAAATCGACGTAATATGGTCTCAGGAAACATTCTGGTCACAACGAAAGTTACGTTAACATCAGTAGAAAAAGCAACACCGGCGTCCGGATCACCTGAGGCGTCGAATTGGGAGCGAACGGAAACACAGAAACAGTACAGTTCAGCAACCCTGGGCAGAACTTAAATCCTTACTTCGGAGAAAACCATAGCGTATCCAGTGTACAAACATGCCCTACAGCTTGCTTCAGAGCTCAAACGTTAAAAATTAGCAGGCAAACTCAAGAACAATTTCTGAACCCCTGAAGCTGTGGCAGCTGACGACAATGGGAGACGAACCAATAATTATTGAGATCGGACCCACATCAATTTCTCTAGCATCAGGATGAGGAAAGTGAGAATACACAACATATGAAAAGAAAGAAGGACGGCTTCAACCGTAGTCTGTCTACACCACGGAGTTGACCACACCACTCGCTACACAACATTGAAAAGAAAGAAGGACGGCTTCATCCGTAGTCTGTCTACACCACGGAGTTGACCACACCACTCGCGGCGCTGTGACGTGAGATTATTTGTGAGCGTGCAGTCTATGCTTGAAACTAGGCTGTGATGTTACCAGCGTAATGAGGAAATTCCTTCACCGCAAAGTCGTTTGTGAGAGAACATCAATTAAGCAGCCACAAACTATTGGATAGGAAAGTAGCAGTCTCATTTACGCACACCTTTTAAAATCCGAACACTCTTAAAATTCTTCTCAAACTTCAATTTCTATTCACTGAATATCACGCTATTGTAAGCAAACGCCGTGAAGCGGTTCCACAAGTTTCGTAGTCAAATTCCTTTCACATTAGACGCGGAGCGGAGCTTCGCAAAGACGGCAGGCTACTCGCAAGCGTCATCAGCAGTATTGGGCTATACATTGGACACCCGGACATGAAAAGGAGGCCATTTAATGTCGTTGATTAAGGTGTTTATCCCGAAAGCCCATTTCACTTGCGGATTCACGTGTTTGTGCGGGATTGTTCAGACATTCAGAGAAGCTTAAATTCTTAAACCTAATACTTAGGGAGAAGTTTGACCCTCAACTTGGTGAAATTCTACCCACAGACCAACTGTGAATGAGATGCTCTGTGAGTGTCTCGTATACACTGCTCAGTCAGTTGTTGAAGCGCACAAAGTGTAAAGTCTCTGTGAGGTCCAATCTCTCTCTGACAGGCGGTATTTTTTTCATTTCGAGTGACAGTACCGACAACAAGCAAGCAGGAACAAATTTCGCGGTTCTTTCAGGAGTTCTCCACATCTAGAATGGTTGTACATTACATATCTTCCAAGAGCAAGTGTGCGATCCTGTGCTAAGCCTGTGATCTCAAAGCAAGGAATTGGTTACTTAGCCTAAACGCACGAATTTGGTGTCCTATCTGACAGGTAACGTGTAGTATTATTCACCAATGGACGGTCAGTAATAATTGCGGCGAAACCGAATTCTACGAACTTTACCTGGGTTTTTTCAGTAGTCGTAATTGGGCAGTGAACAATATATTGAATTGGACTTGGGCAGACAGGGCAGATAGGTAGACCGTAGTTCTATAGGAAATTAACAGTAAATCGTGAGGAGATTCAAAGTAAGGCTTACGGCTAAATTGAACCTTGGCAGTTAAGAACATAGGATGGCACACGGAGGGCAGTGTGCTATCGAACAAATTAGGCCGGAAAATTATTGTTCACTTCAAAGTGGGACAAAATTTCAACAACAAACCCAGAAATAAATGTAAACAAATCGTCCACAGAAAACGCTTTAGTTAGAGTCAAATTTGTATAAAACAGAACGGTTCAGTTTTGAAAATTGAGCAGTCCCGGTAGGGTGATGAACTAGCCTAGGGAATAAGGGAACAAATAATTACTTCACGTAATTAACAGCCAGGGTGTTATCCCTGGTCATTAGGTTGATTGGAGTTCTAAATTAGACGCCTTGTTAACTCGGTCCATGAGTCATCATGAGCGGAAAAGGCCTCCGTGTATGACACACTTCTACAGCGTATGCGAATTACTGAGACATCGAACATTTACCTGTTTACTTCTTTTCAGTACCTGAAGGGGGCAGTTTTTGGTGCCCAAACTGAATGACGGAGCATCAAAAATTGGGCAAGATTTCTTAGTAGGACCAAGTAGAGTGTATTTTGAATAAACATATGAAAGGTCACTCTGGTCATATTCGTTCGTCCGCTTGTCCCATATTTGCATGGGGTTAAATGAGAATCGTAGGGAAAATGTTTCACATATTAGGTGCGTCTATATCCATTCCTAAGCCTCAGTGTGCTATTTTTGTTTGCCATCGAATCTCGCTGAAATGCGATCAGGTGTATAGCATAGAGACGAACAAAAGTTTGGAACGTATTTTAGTAGTCAAGGAGTACTGAGATTGTAGAGCTCCTGTACGCACCTCGTTGTTGTGAGACTTGACGAAGTGGGAAACTGTGGCCCGCATAACTCCTCCGTAGACCAGAATCATGCTTTCAGCTCTTGAGATAATGCATCCCAATACTGTTGTGATAACTGATATTCCATCAACTGTGGATTATCCTACACACTCTGCATGTCTTCTTCAGACTCACTCTGCCTGTTATCCTTAATTCACGTGCCATTTGCATTCTCATTAAGGCGGATGTTTTACACGCGTATCAAGTCGTGCGTAATAACAAACATCCACCGGAGAATAAAATTACCTTCGCCTACGACGATATTGCAAACAGTCCCAAGTAAATTCCGCGTACAGTTTCTCCTATCCGATAGCATACAGACCAAAGAAAACGCTTTTCGTTCTTTGACTTTGCCTTGTTTCATTGTTTAGCCGTAATTCTAATGGACATGAATCAATAATAAAGTCTGGCTGCAGGTGATTCTGAATTTACGTGCGTCTCGCCAGTTTTACAATCACTTTTCTCATCTTTCATGAACTTTCATGACTATAAACGCCAAAGAACCCAAACGCAATCAGCATAATCGATCTCAGATCGGACGTCAGCCATTGTGGTATATCCTCGCTGATGATGATGATGATGATAATGTTGATCAGGATGATGATGATCAGGATGATGATGATGATCAGGATGTTCATGATGATACTGATCAGGATGATGTTGATGACGAGGATGATGATGATCAGAATTTGGATGATGATGATGATGATGATAATGATCAGGATGATGATGACGATGATGATGCTGTTATGTCTCCGTTTGATTTGTCAGTAGCCTGAACGTAAACACACTGATATCTAGATGTTTTAGTACATCAACCGGCTGATGCTTTGAAGCAAATATTAAACAGACACACTAGTAGGCTCAACAATTTTACCACAGCCGATTGCTAGTTAACTTGAAGAAACCTTCCAAAGACAGAAAAGATATTTCTCGTTTGAAGTTTGTGATTACCCTCAGACGTTTGTTGCCCAGTTAATTTACACTTAAGTGTAATGGATCGGGCGTTGTTCCTAAAATCTAATACTGGTGGTGTCTGGGTCTGTATTTAACCAAAAGTATTAATCGAAGTTGTGACAAAAGTTGCACTCATCGGTGTGATAATACATTCAGAACTGGCCTGGAATTCCCAATCCAAACAGATGGTATCAGCTTTTCATTCCTTTCTATTCGGCTAACATGATAATTTCTCCAAAACTACCAATCGCCACGTTTCATTATTTTACTTCAGAAATCCGTTTCGAGGCAAAGTATTCCATAACTACGGGCACGAAGTTGTTTACAAGGGTGTGGTCATTGACTACCGTGGTAGAGTAAGTTCATGATCCAGTGCGCAGTAGCCGAATGAATTTCTGTATTAGATCACCCTGTGTAACATAATGTGCAAGCAATACGTCACTGCTTGTCGAAGCACAATATAAACCATAGAAAAAATTCAAGCAGTTTTAGTGTATTTGAAAATGGTCAATTCACTTGAACAAACAATAGTTATAAGGTCATAGAGAACACTCAGGCAGCCCACGGCCGAGTTCAATCTTCTAGGCTCAGTGTATCAAAAGTATTTTCACAGCTTTGTTCTCTGTCCAAACCCCCCAAGCTAGTGCTCTGGTCCAACGAACTACTGGAGGTCTTCAGCACGTATCGATGCCCGAAACCTGATACAGCGCGTAGTTCATGAAGTGTATTCAGCGCCGATCATCTTGAAATAGTCGTGCTTCCTGAATGCACCATTAGCAAACAGCATTCGATGGATCCTGGATCAGGATTGGCTATTGGTCCCAATCAGAGCTCGCTTTGACGCGGGACCAGCACGCTGCCCGATCCCACGGTCATGCTCGGCAGACAGAAAAACAATGCAATTGTTTTTGGTTTTCAGCATTCAGTGACCATTAAGCAAGTACTCTGAGTGAAGATACAGAGCTTGTCCTAGATGCCATTTCTGTGTTGGATTGCAAATGGATTGTTACTGGGAATGGAATAAGTTTGTAGAAGACCATTGTCACAGGAATAATTGATCATGCGTTTGTTTTAGGATGTCACACGGTATAATTTCGAGAAAGTATTGAAGGGCTATAAGAATCCTGAAAAATGGGAAGGTGCTGAAAAGGTGAGTTCGCGTGAGTAGTATTTTCGTAAGTAATGTGGTACGCAATCTCTTGAGATAAAGCTCCCAGAAGTCAGTCAAGTCGACAACTTCCAACCCAACCACTTACACATGGTTTTACTTAGGCTGGTGATGAAACATTCGCAAGCTGATCACTACGATCAGATAACAGATGAAAACCCTCTTGTTCAACGATCAACAAACGGAACATTTCCAGATCAGTTTCAGATAAAACATATGGCTTCTTGGATATCCATGTTTAAAACGTACGGTAATATCATATTTTCCCTCAATAGTGTATATATTGTGTAGATCGTTCATTAAACATGTAATCATGCTTACAAGAGCATCCTTTCGAAAGATCTGAGTGTGAACGCTCCATCGTCAAGATGATAAAACTAGCTAAAGTGGGAAACTACTTCCAACCACCTTCGTGCATTGAAAACCATAGGAGCTACCATATCCCGTGACTCAAGAATTAACCAACAGCGTTAATCCATCGACTTTCCATTTCCGTGTTTATGTAGCCGTGCAAATAGTAGACAAGTGGAAGTTAGTTAAGCTACTAATTATATCCAGCAGCGTGTACAAAACATTATTCCGAACTACGTGTTCGCCATCTTGACATTTCCGCGGGTTTTTTGTTGTGCTTTCCTATGTGCGACAGCGCCACCCAATAAGCTCCTCCTCGAGACCACCTTAAACTTTCTGCGCACTAACAGCGGTTCTGATGACGTGTTCATCTTCTTCTCTGGACATGGTGGGACATCCCATATTGCCTTCCTAGGAGAATATGTAGGTTTGCTTAATTTTTGGTAACCACGGTTTTAGCACGCAGTTTTTAATCGGAGACTGAATAGTGAAAGGCTTAGAAAAGGCTTACGTAAACATGTTGGTGAAATGATATCGGTTATGCTTTATAAGAGAGAGTTCATAGTCAAGCTCTTCTACACATCAACCGAAAAATGGAAAATCAGCTACGTAAATCTCAAGAGTGACATCCCTAAGAATTCCAGTTTTTTAGGTCGCGTCAAGGTGCTTTAAATGACACCGTCACATAGATTTTGTTTTACGAAGTTTACAGTCATTCGAGTCACAGTCGACAACTTCCAACCCAACCACTTACACATGGTTTTACTTAGGCTGGTGATGAAACATTCGCAAGCTGATCACTACGATCAGATAACAGATGAAAACCCTCTTGTTCAACGATCAACAAACGGAACATTTCCAGATCAGTTTCAGATAAAACATATGGCTTCTTGGATATCCATGTTTAAAACGTACGGTAATATCATATTTTCCCTCAATAGTGTATATATTGTGTAGATCGTTCATTAAACATGTAATCATGCTTACAAGAGCATCCTTTCGAAAGATCTGAGTGTGAACGCTCCATCGTCAAGATGATAAAACTAGCTAAAGTGGGAAACTACTTCCAACCACCTTCGTGCATTGAAAACCATAGGAGCTACCATATCCCGTGACTCAAGAATTAACCAACAGCGTTAATCCATCGACTTTCCATTTCCGTGTTTATGTAGCCGTGCAAATAGTAGACAAGTGGAAGTTAGTTAAGCTACTAATTATATCCAGCAGCGTGTACAAAACATTATTCCGAACTACGTGTTCGCCATCTTGACATTTCCGCGGGTTTTTTGTTGTGCTTTCCTATGTGCGACAGCGCCACCCAATAAGCTCCTCCTCGAGACCACCTTAAACTTTCTGCGCACTAACAGCGGTTCTGATGACGTGTTCATCTTCTTCTCTGGACATGGTGGGACATCCCATATTGCCTTCCTAGGAGAATATGTAGGTTTGCTTAATTTTTGGTAACCACGGTTTTAGCACGCAGTTTTTAATCGGAGACTGAATAGTGAAAGGCTTAGAAAAGGCTTACGTAAACATGTTGGTGAAATGATATCGGTTATGCTTTATAAAAGAGAGTTCATAGTCAAGCTCTTCTACACATCAACCGAAAAATGGAAAATCAGCTACGTAAATCTCAAGAGTGACATCCCTAAGAATTCCAGTTTTTTAGGTCGCGTCAAGGTGCTTTAAATGACACCGTCACATAGATTTTGTTTTACGAAGTTTACAGTCATTCGAGTCACATGATTCCGCGGTTGATCCATCAGACTGCTGAACAAACGTAGATACCGAAAACAGAGAAGCTGTCGTGTACGGTCTTTCATGATGCGTAGCTGATATGGAGAACGCGTCAGCCGAATTCTTCCCGACAAGACAACATAATGCTTTTTGCTTCTAGAGCGACAACACTAATCTTTAATCATATGAAGTGTTTGCGTTTATGTATGAGAAAGCGGTTTGTGATGAAAAGCTGAGAAGCAATGTATGACTGCTCCATTCTTTTTGGGAATCATCGGTGGTGCGCTCGATAGATCCAAAGGGTAACAGTTCGGCCACAAGCGACCAAATAACAGCCTGATATATCCGCAATAAGTCAGGATATAACCTGGCTCATTCTTCAAACAAGGAATCCAAATCACTGGTGACTGGCTCATCGAGTGCCTCAATTCGAGCTCACGAGTATTTTTTTCTTGTCTTGCGACAGCTGTAAGCCATGGAGTTGAACGATCTCCTCGCCTACATGCATTCAAAAATGTTCAACAAATTGCTGCTGTACGTGGAGGCTTGCAAATCTGGCTCCATGTTTAGGCGATGTTCTTCCCCCAAACATTTGAATTAAGTGGCGTAAATGTTTTGCTGATTCTTGCAAGGATCTTGTGAAATAGCATTCAGAATGTCAACCATATATATGGCTTAAAAGCAGCGTTGACCGGTAAAACAAAACGATGTTCTAAGCTTGGGTATGCTTGGTCACTTGGCGATCTTTGTATGGAAGTAGCCCCTTAGACTACAAAAGAAGTGTTTAGCCGATGATAGCACAAGATCCAGCCTTCATTGAGTAAGGTCGCTTCCGCTGACGAACCAGTTTCATATGGGTGGAGGATGTCATTTTGTAACCCCTGTAACCCCTGTGATAGTTTGCTGTCCTATGCAACAACCACCAGTGACAAGTGGTTACCTTCATTGTAAATTATAAATGAATCGTGAGTCCTTTATAGAAGTACACTTCAACCAATCAAAAAACATGTTTAGTGATTGTGGCGTCACTACATTTGACCGTTCTCGTCAATGGTCTTTTTGAGAGGAGGTATACCGTAAGAAACAGATTATACCTTCAAACACTTATTTGATTTAGACGGGCTGACCCAAAGACACCCAGATAAATGTCTCATATATGAGAGTTTCCGCAAGTTCCCCCTGTCTGAGTTCAAGTTTTGATTAAGTTTTATGGAATGTCAAGGACTTCGCCTAGCAAATTCGCCGCAAGAACCACGAAAGCCATTCTGTTCTGTCAATGAAATGCCAGCAACCTCCTGAGTAGTGTGTTATTTCTAGACGTCTTGCAGCTTTATTATTTCTGCGAGGCACAGGATCCGTTCGTCGATAATTTACCTCACTATTTCACACATCTTGGATATTGACGTATACTATCTGTTGTCTGAACCCCTAAACCTGCAGTCTACGTGACCGCTTCAGCCAAGGAAAATGAAGAAACCTGCGCTATTTTTTGTCGATGTTTGTCTAGCGAATGAATGTTCGTATATCTCGCTTCTAGATTTGCACTACGTAAGTTTGAACAGAACTGTTGCAGATAAGCCTGTCAGTTGTGGATGGGTGATTCGTTGGTACTCAGCAGTCTGTGGTAGTCCAATTTTATTCCCAAAACCATTACTTTTTTGTCTTCCTGCATGAAGAGGATTTATGGCAATTCAGCCACCACGGCCGTCCGGTGGCCCCAAAATAATCAAACCATCGGTTGTTTGTCCGAAATGTCCCAATCGGATTCGCCTCTGATCTTGTGGAGGGATATGAAAGAGATTAAAAAATGTCTGGGTGCTATCCGTGTAATTCACACCCGACGATGAAGACCGCCATGATTGGTTTAAGAAGCCGCAAATCATGTCCTTGAATCGATGTTAGTGTATTTCTTGTTTCGGTTCAGTCCGCTTGAGTTATTGCCTGGAGCTCTAGGCGCATCGGAATAATTGTGGTTGGCCAGGACCAAGTCTATTATCCATCCGGTTTGATTATTTTCTTTTGAAAAGGGCTTCAAATGGATTTTGAGTGCACGCAGGGAGGCGTCAATGTTGAATGCGGATGATAACAGTGATGAAGTTGAAGATAATGATGATACCGGTGCTGATGATGATGGTAATGATGATGGTGATGATACTGGTGGCTCTCCTGAACGCCTTTATCTCAATCCATCTATCAAAATGAACTTATATGTCAATGGTGTTCATGGTGTCAGTCAATTTCCAGATAGTCCGACTCGGTTCCTAATGTGTGGGTAAGTCGGTGTCTGCTGTAGGCTAGCACGAGGTTTTTCCTCCTGTTCCATTATCCTCTCATTTTCCACCACAAATAATTTATAATGCTTATACGGTAATAAATCATCAGTGTTTCTTTTGTTGTTGCTGCTGCTGCTGCTGATGCTGGTGATGACGGAGATGAGGATGAGGGGGGAGGAGGATGTTGATGTGGATGTAGTATGTGTCGTTCCATATCTCGGTTATCTTATCTATAGTGACGGTTTCAAGCTTTTGCCTACATGGTATCCATCTTAGAATTGATTAATCTGACACGTCTGCTCCACATAGCTCCCCTTTGTCATTATCCCTCACTCGCGCGCAAAATGACATTAAAAAGCGTACACTGGAGGAACAATACGAGTGGTTGAATTGGAAGACGGTGTTAAGTCACGTGATGAAATACGGTGTAATGGTGAGCCATAAAACACCACGGATAGACTTAGTTGGGTCACTTGTGAAAATTCAAACTTTTATGAAAATGAGATTATTTATCGAGATGATAGTTGTGTTTCGTTACGAGTGAAAGGTGACGGTGACGGGTGAAGATATTAGATTAGGAACTTCGGGTTCCATAGTCGAAGTTCAGCAAGGTTGCAAGTTCAGACATCTAGATATCCAAGCCTAGCCAGTGTCACCTTTCGTATAAGCAAGCAATGATTTTGGGTACCTTATGGTTCATACGTTTGTGTGCTACGGTACAAAAGGAAGTCGAATCTACATGAACCGTTTACAAGTACCTCAGAGTAAGAATAGTTTTACACGATGACTGAAACTTCCATCTGAAAAAATAACACTCGAGGATCCAGTCAATACGTGGCCACGTGATGTGGCTCTCCGTGATTGAACGATGAGTGACGATGTGTGCTGTCTAAGTGAAAGCCAACCACACTGCTGATCAGTGACTCGTGACTGAACGGATGTTTGCCGGTTAGTAATTGAGTGCATTGGACCTGAATGAGCAAACTCAGTTGATAATGCTAGTGATTCGGTGGACATCAATAGCTGATGACACTGCTGTTTGTGAGACGGTTTCCGAACTGATGTTCATTGATCAACAGGAACTTTCCACACTAGCACGTGATTGTTAAAGTGTGAAAATACGATAGCATGGTGTGCCGCCTCTTTATTGTAAAGAAGAAGACTCTGTCTTTGTTGATAATGAACTGACAGGTGTCTGTTTATTGTTTATTTTAGACAATGGGCAGTCACCCAGTTGGAAATTTCCAGATTCATTATGATTTACTGATGCAACGGAATGATGGGGCGATAGCAGTGTGTGATAAGCGCAATATTCGATCTGTTGAGATGTCCAATGAAACAGTCAATTTTACGCATAGGATTGTTAGGTAGATAGATAGATAGATAGATAGATAGATAGATAGATAGATAGATAGATAGATAGATAGATAGATAGATAGATAGATAGATAGATAGATAGATAGATAGATAGATAGATAGATAGATAGATAGATAGATAGATAGATAGATAGATAGATAGATAGATAGACAGATAGATAGACAGATAGATAGGTAGGTAGATAGATAGACAGATAGATAGATATGTAGATAGGGTAACGGTCAACCAGACTGGTTAAATGACAAATTGACTTACAGTCAGACAAATAGACAGACAGACAGACATACTGAGAGACAGACACACATGTTTAGTGATGTTCTACGTACTCCAAACTGAAGCAGACAGACAGACCGACAGCATGTTCAATGATAACCGAGCTGATGTTGAAAAACAATCAGTCAAACAGACAAGCGTTTAACCGATCAGAACCGACGGACCCGAGATGTTAACCAATGACCATGAAAAGAGCACAGAAATCGTCACCTGCTAAACTCAAGTTGCTACCTAATTCTGCAACATGATCGTTTTCTCATCAATGAGTTAGGTTGGATTTGTTCACTGCATAAAGCTGCACATCAGAGTTAAGACCCCGTCTGATATATTCACCGAAATTGATGGAATGTTTAGTGATGTTCTACGTACTCCAAACTGATGCACATGAGAATGAATTTCGTCAGTAATTTGCGTTACGCTGGCAACTGAGTGATTTTGTGTAGTTTCTACTTATTAGCTAATAGTCTATGAAGACACTTCTTCTAATCAGCATTGACACAGCACTTTTTAACAATAAGCGTTGCATAATTGTTTTCTCGGTTCCAGCCGAATGCTGTCGATAGATAGTCTTCTTCCCAAGCGCATTTGTTATCAAATTTTTGGCGCTTGATTTAGGCCGAATCCGAGGAGCAGCATGAAGCCGCTTGGCGAAGGATGCACCGTGCACTTCAGGTTTCTGTTTTCCTTTCCTTATCCATTTGATCTCGATAAAGAAACTGAATGCCGGATATAAGTTCATTTTAGCTAAGAGTCTATTTGTTTGTTGGGGAATAAATATCCAGGGAGCAGGTAAACGTCATTAGTCCAGTATTTTAGTGGTCGTTTCTTGACGCCAACGGTAAATCCAACGTTATTTGTTAGGATGTGCGAGAAGTACTTACTGTTTATCTATTATTCTTCTCGCTTCAATCCGCCGGGCCACATAGTCAAGGAGACGTTTCGCGATATCGTCATGGATGTGAAAAACCACCATAAGACGACGCTAAAGGGTTTATCCAAGAGGGATGAGCTCATGTGTTTCCAGGCAGTATTCGATCAATTCCGGACGCACTGCTTCACAATTAAGCATGCAAGTTTAACGCGTGATGCATTCAATTATAGCCAATGCATTCACCTACGGCGCCACGTAAGGCGAGCGTTCATGCAGCAAATTTGTGTTCATTTATTCGACACTTTGTAGTCTATTTTTCGACACACGCCGTTATCACTAGGGCGACTGATGTAAGCTGGAAAGTGATGTAAATCGGGTCAGTTCAGTTGTGTTCAGTTTAGTTCAGTCCAAATCAGTTCAGTTCACTTCAGCTCAGTTCAGTTCATTTCAGTTCAATTCATTTCAGTTCACTTCATTTCAGTTCAATTCAGCTCAGTTCGGTTCAGTTTATTTTAGTTTGATCCCTTTGAGAACTGATTTCTAACCAGCATAACACAACCACCACGAAAACTTGATGGATTGATTTTGTAAGCGAAACAACACGGTGGAAAAGGGGGGTTCCCTCGTTTGTGAAGGGTCCCTGAATTCAACATTGCTAAGAAATAGAGTGAAGCATGATCTGGTAAGCAAATCTGGTTGAAATCGTTAGGTTCGTTAGTCAAAGTCGCTCCATTTCGAGGAACAATTTGCGCGGTAAACCTGTAGAAAGACAAACCCATGATGATAGCCATGATTAATGAACTCAGGTCAGTTCATATGAATACCACTGTTTTACTTTGAGTGTGTATCGTGGTTTCAATGTTTTGATAACCTCTGGTTATTTTCTATACGGTGGTATAAATGCCTCTTTTTTAAAAAAACTAGTTTGATTCTACCTGCAGGTAGTTTGGTCGAAAGGCGACGGATGCCCAGCTATTGCACCGCATGTCTCACTAGAGTCCGACTCCCTGGACTGCCCGTACTGTGTTCTTCTACACTGATTTCCGGAGAGGCGAAATTCTGCAATATTTTGACTATTTAGAATTGATCAACGACAAACACGCAGAAACACACTTCATCAAGGTTACTTCCATCCGAAAAGCATACCATACCGTTGTTTATTCCACGAATCGTCCAATATCTTCAGTAACAACGTCGCAGCCTTGTTGGTTCTCTCCGCTTACAGGGCTTCTGTCATGGGGTGTGCCATTTGACTGTTTCAAAACTACCGATGGTTCTGAGCAATCAGTCGCGTAAATGGCATGTCTAATTGTTGTCGAATCACGTGTTCTGTTCGTGGCTGTTCGCCCAGCTCACACGGTTTATTTTCGGTTGAGTGCTGGCGGGAGAATCTTTGGAACTCCTAACATGCCTGGCTTAAATATCACACTTCAGCGACAAAATTACTTACAACTGTTGTCACATAACTGTAAGTGGAAACATGAGAGCATATAGGGTAGTCCTTCCATAGTGAAGGCATTTTTGTAACCCACAAAACCATTCTGTACAGAGGTAGTCTAATGAAACGCACAGACCTCCTACGGGTTCGTCTGCTTTCTTACGATTTGATCTAATGGCGGAGGAAGGTTAACCGAAACGAACCCAGATACTTCCCTGTACGGAAGACCAACTTATATAACTTCAGTGGATCATCAACAAACCATGTTGCCCGACTGATTTTAAAATTCCTACAACCGTCTCTATCGGTTTCTCCACATTTTCTACATTCAAGGAAGAGAGCTGTTTAACCAGAATCCTATCTTCTCATGGACGTCCGTCGCAATTTCAAATACTTCATTATCAACACAGCAGGATCAGTAACACAAATAAGAATACTGAAAGGACTGCTGAAAGTGTTAGACAGCTCACGACAAGTTTCGCTTTTCTTGGGGTTCATTAGGTAGGCGCACTTCTTGAGATCCCATCACGCTTGTGTTCTAGATGATCATTTCGTTGATGGGAAACATCGTTGGTGGTTCACATGTGTCCCATGTTGACACCAAATTTGTATGCAAGCTGGAGCATTTGTCAAAATCTGTCCAATTCGAAACGAGTCTACCTGACGAGCCCCGAAACGGGCGACGTATTTTGTTTCGTAGAGTTCTCAGAGTTCTCACATTCATCTGCTAAGTAGCTGAAGAAATTCGCGTGTTCTCCGCTAGCAATGAAGGAGTTTACATCAAGACGCTTTGCATGGTCCGAAAGTTAGTTATGCGGATACTCGCCAACACCACTCATAAGTACCTTCTTTCAAATCTCGGCCCCAGCATCCGCTCAAACTTCAGTGTGCCTCACTAACAGTCTTCTCCACTCTTTAGCATTATAGTTGGCACATTTTCTCGAGAATGCTGAACTCTTTTGATGTTTATAAGGGTGAACCTTGTGTGAACACACATTGCTGTTTCATTGGAAGCATTGTCAGGGATTGATGCAAATCTGTGTTGGACATGCATAATCCTCAGTCCGTAGTACGCGTGCTGAATATTTCGTTTGCATGCCTGGACTGGTTTCGCGGCTGGGATTCTGTTATCTCTCTGCATCAGGTTTAGAGGTATCCCAGCACACAACTCATCTAATGGAGTTGTGCCAAGCCGGATACAGTCCCGAAACCCTCATCGAGTCTGTCCTCTGTCCTCTGTCTGCTCCTAACGGGCACATATCGTGTTGTGCGATATTGCCAAAATAAACTGAATTCCAACTGGTCCGCATCGTGTTTTGCCATCATCAGGAAGCGTGAGTTGCGGTTCCCCATCAAGCTAGCCGTCAAAGATCGTTCGGTAAAAACCGAAAGCATTTGGGTAAAACCGTCGGGATTCTCAAACCTTGTGGACTCATCAAGACGCCTGCACATATCTGACGTACCAGTGAACGATAGGTGCACGGAATGAACAAAATAGACCGGTCGGCCGTCACGGTTGTGTGTCGTCTGTCGACTCAAACACACTTCCCAAATTCCAATGTTTCTCGCGGTCACTCAAACCTTGCTAGAGGTGCATCATCAAACTCAGCTTCATCGACTTTGATTATGTTCCCATACAGCCATGTACAACTTCGTCGGATATTTAGATGTGGTCCTTGGAAAGACCTCATTTTCTCGAACAATCAGACTGGTGAGGGGTCTTTCGGAATTGTCTGTTTGGGCAGTTTTTTACTACCCACATTTTCAACCTAATGCTGTTGTATCGGATTCATCAACTGGTCCATGTTAATGCGCGTGGACTGGACGCGATCATTATGCAGTTACTCCAGAGAGGAAGTTTTGGATACACAAGGTGCGTAGTATAGCATGAAAATCAGTACAATGGAGAGACCGATTACCGGGGGGGAAGAGAGAAATTTTAGAACTTGAGTACAAAGAAGTCTGGTACTGGCTTCAAGGGCACATATGGCGCTCTTAGACAAGCGATGCGAACTTGTTCTGATCTTATCTAGGGAGTCGGTGTGATAAATAAGTTTCGCACGTATATCGGTATAACCAGACGAACTAGACGAACCAGAATACACCACAGCGTAACAACTAATAAGCATGTATTCGAATTGGCTTATGCATACTTCACCTTGAATATTGAAACAACAGAAAAAATAAATAGAGCAGTAAATAGAGTATGCTCATCACAGCCTCACTTCTTGAATGAGTGTGTGAAAATATATAGCTCAGTGTTTTCGCAGAATGGAAAATTCAAGCATTTTACAGGTGGTTTGTTCTTCAAATTTAACGCTTTGTTCGGACACCGTAAGATGAACTACGAAGCACTCATTAGTATTTGAAACAGCAGGAGTGCCTTTAACAGACTGGCCTCTCTTATTGAACTCAACCCGGTCGATGTGTCTCCGGCGAGAAAGAGATCATTCAAATAAAGAATGGTGACCATGCGTTTGTCATTCGGTGAAAATTCAAAGCCTCGTGATCACTAGCAATGGTAACGTTTGATCCGAAAAAGATATTTATGGAGCCATTTGACAGCTCAATACACAACAAGTGCTTCTCGTTGAGTCCGAGAATATCAACTTTTGGCATTTGAAAGGCGAAGGGAAATGCAGATCACTGGTCTACCACTCAGTAATGGGAGGATGGTGTTTGGCGGAAAAAAATTTCAAAACAGCTGAAGTATGAAGTTGATGAAGAGATGCATGCAACGTCTTTTCATGGTTGGAGGACCAAGAAAATTGATTGGAAGATATGACATCAAACAGATAAGTTGCATGTTTGGCGAAATTGAAAATAAAACGGGAGTAACACACTAGGGCTCTTAGGACTGAACGCAGTTCTTGTAGGTTCGTTGTATCGGTTTTAAAACCGTTGCCATCGACAATGTAATCAAAGAATGAAGATGACAGAACACCAAAGGTGCAAATGTTGGGGAAATAGCTATATGGAACTCAGACGATTGCTTCAGTAAAGACGACGGACGCATTTCATGAGTAACTTTATCAGCAGCCTGCTCTGTGTCATTATCCAGATACAATTGATATCGGAGTTGCCCCATTCGCTTATTCGACAGGTGTCAGGAATACTTTTCAACACAATAAATTTAATGCCCGAGGAACAGGATCGCTTAGGTGAAATGGAATAATTCGTCTCTAGAGGAATATAGGCCCCACCGTAACTTTGTGTCTCACCTGGTATTCGCATGCCTGTAGCCTTAGAACATTCAAGATTCAGTTGTTTAATTTCATTCTGATTCACAGAAGTCAGTAAGGTGATACTGGTTTGCAGTGAGCACAGAACTTTGATTCCGATAATCGGAGGTCCGGAGGTTGAAACCAAAATTGATAGAGGTACTTAGGGGTAATCTCACGGGGATCGTACAAATAATAACTGAAGGTACAGAATGTTCAGTGATGCCGCTAGTGTTAACATCTGTAGGCACTATCACGACACTGGGGTATAATGCACCTAGATCTGATTGTGGAATTACGGACTCAACACTACCGGTGCCAACAATGAAGTCATTCTTTTGACCAGAAGACGATATTAAAGTTTGAAAACATGTGATGAATTTCTGGGCAAAAACAGACAGATAAAGGGTAGATATATATTCCGATATTTGTGTCGGAGATTTAATGACACACCTTTTGGACTTACAGACAAGTTGAATATGTCCTGATTTACGGCAGATTAAACACTTCACTCGTCTGTGGGGCATGACTATCTGGAATGGTTTCGTCCACATTTTCCGATTTTTTAAGCGCGGAACTAGAGTTACGATCTGTGAAGTTACGTGTTGGTGAAAACGGCGCGCGAGAATCTGTTCCAGGTTTGAAGTATTTCTTTTAGAATAATTTAACAAGACTGCTTCATCAGACTTCGTGATCTGCTTCACATCTTCATACTGGTCACATATGTTTCGAATAGTTTGAAATTTCTGATCCGAACAGAGCAGCAGCTTCTGCTGTAACTTGGGCAGCCAAGTGCCAGCAATGAGTCTATCACGCAGCTGGTCTTCCAATTGGGCACCGTAGTCACATTTGCAATACGCAATCACGAACCGACTGAGAATGAGAGCGGGTCAACATACTGAACCTCGCTCTTTTGGCTGCTGCACAATTAATCGGTTTAAAGTGTTGGTGAAATTTTCACTTCAATGCATTTTATCGATTGCGATTGTATCGAATGCAATTGTATCGATTGGAGATCCAGAATATACTAAATTCTTGATCAACAAACACGTTTCCTTGCCAACGAAATGTAGGAAATATGCCGAAAGTTTCTATCATCAAAATCATATTTTGTGAGGCACCATATATCGAAACGTTCCAAATAATCTTTTACGTCCCGATCAGTTGAACTAACATCCAATGGTTCCATTTCGGCAGGCCTGATGAATTGTTCCAATCGCGACCCCAAATTGTGAGAATTGAGTTCAGTAGGTATATTGGAATAACCAGACAAATTAGAAATTCCGAACTCAGTGCAGCGTAACAAGTAGCGTTTTAAGCGTATATGTACAGTGAAGACCCCCTTTCGCCACACGCAGGACTGTACAGGTCACCGACACTAGCTAGATCACGAGATCAATCTTTTCTCTTGCCCTCACAAATCACACCACAAAACCGTGACTCACTTGAATACACAGCTCACAGTCAAGCCCTAGATCCCAAGACCTCGTTCTTTTCCCAACACGTACAAACCACGACAGACAAGGCTGACTCATCCGATATCGACTGTCTACCGTATCATACGGTAGCACCAAGTCATGTGCTGATACCCACAGTCACGCAAACGTTCCTGCAAATAGGATACCAGCACAGCAACACGACACAACTCAACAGAGCTTCGCACGTCACCAAGCTCCGAGCAGAGCTACCCAGTACTTTACGGCGCTTCCCTCACGGATATCCAGGTCTACGTTTGGCT
>NW_008752094.1:270856-273530 GCF_000715545.1 Opisthorchis viverrini | reverse complement strand
TTTCGACAGGCATGATGAATTGTTCCAGTCGCGACGCCAAAATGTGGTAATTAAGTTTCGTACGTATATCGGTACAACCCGACAAACTAGAAATCCAGAATTCAGCGAAGAGTGGCAACCAGCACGTATGTATTCGAATTGGCGAAAATGTACAGCATATGGAATATTAAAACAAGAGAATAATGAATAGAGCAATGAATAGAGCAACAATCGGGTTCATCACACAAACACGTGGTAGACAGCCCATAAAATCTGTACTCTCGAAGTTCTCCATTTCTCAGTCCTAGTAGAGCAATAACAGGGCTATGCCTGCTTACCGCCCATTTACGTAGCTTGTGAGACAATTAGGTGAGGGCTTTCATTTCGGCAAAGATTGGCTCCAATTGGCCCCGTATACTATTATCGCGCAAACACATCCTGGTAGTTTGCTCACTGACTGAGATAAATCCGGTGCCCCCGTTAGCATTTCAATAAACAGACTCAACTGATTACCGGACCACAAAACCTCTCTGCCGTATATGTTGACAGCGTGCTGCAATGCTCATACACTGGCATTTCTCGCTCATGGGGATTCGATGACGGCTGTATTACGAACAAGCGCATGGGCGCGTGCGAGTTTTCAAAAAATACAACGGCCTCGCGCAATTTAAAGGGCACTGTATACACATTGCATCGTATACACATATCGCGCAAACACATTTTGTTGATTCCTCACAGACTGAGATACAGCAGGATTCCCTCCGGTAGCACTTCAAAAAGAGGCTCAACTTTCGTTTGTTCTTTGTTAGCAATGAAAGAGTTAGTATCAATTCGATTCGAATTGGTCAGGTGTGCTAATACTCCCAACACCTGTCATCATTCACTTTCCCAAATCTGAGGCGGAGTACCCGCTCGACATTCCGTGCGCCTCATTGACAATCTTCTCTCCTTTTCAGCATGTTTGGCACTTTTTCTCGTTAGCACTGAAAACTGTTGATATACGTTAGAATTAACCTTGTGTGAACACACTTTTCTGTTTCCTTGACAGCTTTCTTAGTCTTTGGTCCAAACAATTTTTGGACATTTATCATTCTCGGTCCATTGTATGTATTGCGATGATATGGCTTGCATATCTGGACTGATTTCCCAGCTGAGATTCTGCTATCTGTCTGCCTTCTGGTGCCGGATGTAGCATAGCAGACAACTCATCTAATGAAGCTGTGCAAACCCGGATTTAAGGCCGAAACCCTCATTGAGTCTGTTCACAGCGCCTGCCTTTAACGGACACGCACTCCGTTGTGTGATTCTGCCAAAACAAAATGAATTGCAGCTGGTCCGTATCGTGTCCTGCTACCGTTACGAGACGTGGGCTGTATTGTTCATCAAGACAGCGGTCAAGAATTTGGTCAGGATAAACCGAAGGAATTCGCGAAAACTGTCTCGATTCTCTGCTCTGGCGGACTCATCAATACGCTTCCACAAATCTGACGTACTAATGCACGTTATATTCAGAGGACGAATAGTAATAGGTCGGTTGATCAACGCAGTTAGGAGAGTTATCTAATAGTTTGTCTACACGAAGTCATTTCTAAAATTCCATTGATTCTCTTGTTCATTCTAACCGGGCAAGAAAAGCATAGTCCAACTCAGCCCCATCGACATTGAATGAGTTCTCATGGGGCCAGTCACAGCCTCATCGCATGCTCATTCGAAGTGGTCGGGACGGTGACAATTTTCCTCACAACCAGACTGATTGTTTGGATTCGTCTGATACTGATGGAACGGTAATACTACTGATCAGGGGGCACGCGAGTAGTATGTGGTTTTCGTAGAATATCGCTTTGCCTCGATTGAAAAGGGGAATTCTGTTGCGGAATTCGTGGGGCCACTTTGTAACATTTGCTCGGATTTGACCGACGAATGAGTGCTGGCAATGAATCTCTAAAAAGACACGTTCAGGTGAAGATCTCTAACCAGTTTTTGTAAATAAGATGCAGATGAGCGTTTTGCTTCCCTGTTCAATGGTCTGTAACCGGTCAGTTGGGATTTTCGAATAAATAAATCCACAGCGAAGGCCTTCTTCCTTTCATTTGGTGCCGTGACCAGGATAAGGATGAAGATCCCATGGCCGCAACCCTTTGAGGATGGCGATGTTCGGACCTTCCTGGAGGACTTTGAGGAAGTTACGGAGGCCGCCGGGCTGGAGAGCGACCAAGATAATTTGGCAGCGCTGAAGACCCTCCGCAGGGGCCGGGTGAAGCCGGCCCTGGATGCGGCCAGAAGAGGCCCTCAGAAGTGGCCTGGGCCGCCGCGAAGAAAGCCCTCGCAGCGGAGTTCGACAGGCCGGCCGACCGCCAGGAGACTATGGGGCGGTTCAAGACGGCCAGGATGACACCCGGATCTGCCCCGACCGTGTTGTTCGCCGGCCTGCAGCAGTTGTTGGATCGGGATTTGCCGACGCTGGACGGAGTGCCGCGACACCAGTTGCTGTCTGACCAGTTCGTCGAAGGCGTGCGGCCCACACCTGGTGCCCAGTTGCGGTTGACACGAACAACTGGCCAGTTGCGTGTAGAAGAGCTGGTGCGTCTGGCCCGGGAGCCGTCCCAGGAACCACTGGCCACGTTGCAGGCGCAGGAGAACAGGGATGATGCATCAGTGGAGGAACTGCAGACCAGGGTGTACCGACTCATCGAAC
>NW_008752094.1:269822-270380 GCF_000715545.1 Opisthorchis viverrini | reverse complement strand
GACCTAAAGCAGGGAAGGCTGGTGACAAAGTTTGGTGCAATCAAGCTTGAAGGTTATCCAGGCACTGTCGTGAGGGAGCTTTGTGTCCGAAAACTTTCGTCTTGTAATGTATCGTCAATACGGGCCGTGTTTGAGGAATACTCCGAACTGCTTACGGGCGATGAGGATCCTTTTGGCTTCTGCCCGTGGATTGAACACAAAAGTCCCCTGTCATCAGAACGATTTCGACCCTGTGGCCACCGTCCGATGCCGCTCAATCTACGGGTGGATATCCATAGACAGATTCAAGAGATGCTGAAGAACGATATGATCGAAGGAGCCAACAGTGCGTACAATTCCCCAGTTGTGCTTGTAAGGAAGACGAACGGAAAATACAGATTTTGCGTGGATTTCCAGATGTTCAATAAACTGACCGTAAATTGGGTTGTAGCTGTGCCTTCTATTGCAGAGAGTTTCGATTCCCTCCAGCACTCCCGATACTGTACTGAGTTTGACTTGCGTTCCGGATATTGGCAACTACTTATCAAGGAGGACCGGGAGAAAAGGGCGTCTACGGTT